>NC_038255.2:1899585-2032491 GCF_000004515.6 Glycine max | reverse complement strand
TAGTCAAACCAGCGGTTTGTGCTGTCTCGCTAGTAGAGGTGGCGAGATCCTCGTTAGGCAAAGTCGCCAGCCATGCAGGCGGTTTACGTGCCACGCATCCATTCCGCAGTAAACTCGCCATTGCCAATGGCGGTTTGCATGGTTTATGCATGCATGCTACGTTAAAAAGAGCACCATGCCGAAATTACTTTCAAAAGGACCCTATTTCAGGAATAAGTTTATAAAAGGGACCCCTTTTGGACAATTTGTCCAAAGTGGGATTGTGTTCACAAATATGTCATTGGTACATATACAAATGGTACAGGATGTATTAGTTGTTGTTTACTGGCATTACTTCTGCAGCATTTAAAATGCTTCTTGCATAAACAGAAGAAAACTGTTATTGAAACAGATATGTCTCCTTATCTTCAATAACAAAGTTTTTTTTTTAATTAAAGAAGCATTTTTTTAAATAACTAATATAGTATTCTTATCTTCAATATTAATACAAGAAGCATCTTCAATATTAAAAAAAAAAAACAAATATAGTACTCCTTATTTTTTATAACAGAGGAGTACTATATAGTTATTTGTTATTACATATTATATTTGTTATTTGTTATTTTAAGAAAAAAAAAGTATTAGTAATTGTTTTAAAAGCTTTATCTTTATCTTTAATATTAGAGTAGTGTAATATAATAAGGTAAAAAAAAAATTTGGACTAGTTTTTATTTTTTACTGGATTATCTGGTATCATTGGTACCTTGCAAAGTTATCAATACTAAAAAATTTACTTTTAACATTGTTAGAATAACATTGATTATATAGAAAATCGATGTAAACCAAAATGCAATGGCATAATCGTAAATAACGTAACTTCGTCAACATTGGTTCTTCGAAGAATCGATGTTAACGTGAGTTGGTTAACATCAGTTTTTTCAAAAATCGACATTGTATTCTCCTATTTATGATTTTTCTTTTGCGCTTTTGGCAGTTCATCTCTCTCACGCTTTGTCTCCCTCATGATTTGTCTCCCTCACGAACCCTTTGTTAGTCTCACTCTCACTCTCGCGGCGTTGAAATCATTGTCGTTGATGGTGTCTCGCTCACGGTGTCACTCTCACTCTACCACCCTTCGCTCACGGTCTCACTTTTGCTCTCATGGTATGTTTTTCTCTCGAAGCTTTTTTCGACAATGAGATCATAAATCTGCTTGTTTTGATTATTTTCGACAGTGTTTTGGTTGGATTTGACAGTGTTTTTGATAATGTTTTCGACATTGTTTTGGTTGTTTTGGTTATTCATGGTTCTAGTTGTTTTCGACAATGTATACCTTTTTTGACAATGAAATTTTACTTAGGTTCTAGTTTACTTAGGTTTTGTTTTGGTTGTAGATTTACTTAGGTTCTATTTTGCATGGTTTTGCTTCCTTCTCATTATATTAGTTGCATGGAATAAACTCCTAGATAAGCATGGTGCATAGTCAGTTTGTGCATGGATCAATTAGTGGATTTAGATGATTTGAAAAAACTACTTAATGTCATGTTTATATTGTAAATGGAGTTTAAAAATGATGGATGAAGATCAACAAAACTAGAAGGAAATAGTTAACACAATGATGAAGATTAACAAAAAAGCAAAGAAAATATTCAACATTGTTCATGTTATGGATCATGTTAGAGATTTCAACACTATTCTCAAATAAACATGACATGATATGACACATTTGTTTATATCATTTTGCTAGTTAAATGTAGCTTTATGGTGAAGTCAGTAGGTTATTTGTTGTAAGATGGAAGGATGAACTAAAGTCTACTTACATCTGCTACACTCTAGTGGCAACATGCACTCTGTTACATATAATCAAGATTTTCCGAGTCTAGCTCTACTAGTTAGATGGACAGAACTCAGAGAGTTCTATGGGCTAACTGGAAATCATCATGTGACCTTGACTCATTTTGGATAGAGTATTTTCCTCCTCACCATTTTCAAAAGTAGTTTTGAACCAAAAGCTTACCCTAAATGACACTCCTTGTACTACCAAGTTCCTAACTCAATCACTTTTAAAGTCCAACTGACTGAGTACAAAGTGACTTGCAATAGTTTGGTGAGTAATTAAGCACTTCTCTGTATGTCAAATTTTAAAATCACATGCATATCTAATATGAATTTAATGTTAATTTCAAAATGTGCCGAGTATCATGTACTCATTTATGAAAGCGGCAAGATTCACCCATCTGAAGTTGGAAGACACTACAGAGTGTAGGATAGTTTATAATCATTATAGGAAAACTGCAAAAATTGGAAATGGATGGAGGAATTTTGCACAATCACATAATTTGCATACTGGAACTCAAATTATATTTGAGTTCCCAAATGTAACTTCTAACTTTATTTTATTTTGGATTTGTTTGTAATTAAAGTACATTACTATTATGCTATTATCAATTTGTAAATTCTTGTTTATAAATCTTCGTGCTATATTTTGTGAGAAACATTGGAACATTCTGAGCACATTTATGGTATATTTTATTTATAAATGTTTATAATTACTCTTGGTGCATGATGTATTTTGTTTATAACTTTTGGTGCTTGACTTATTTTGTGTTTTTTTACAACTTTGAATGATAAGTTGTGATATAAACTAATTACAAGTTGGTAATTAAAAAAACAAATAGGATATTAGAAAAAAAACCAAAAAACAACATCATTTATTTTAAAACAAAAACTGATGTTGTCAGTAAACAACGACATCAATTTTTTAAAAAATCGATGTCGTTTTAGCAAAAACTAATATCGATTTTTAAACAACCGATGTTAATGTTGATACTCTAACGTCTATAATTTCAACATCGATTAATAACCGATGTAAAAAATCTATTTTCTAGTAATATATATATATATATATATATATATATATATATATATATATATATATATATATTATTTTTTAAAATACTACCCACTAAGAAAAAGAACAGTGGTCGATCCATATACATTTGAAAGATACAAATGCATCTTTTTACTTTGAGAAAAATATTAGTGTATGTATAGTGTTATTATGTTTAAGGTTAAATAGTTAGAGTATTTATTTTTTGAGTTAAATCATTGATGAAAATAAATTTTTTGTCAAATTTTATTTATTTGTTAGTCGAACTCCGAACGAGTGAGAATCTCTTTTTTCTAATGAACAAAAAAGTTAAAAAAAAAATAATGTTATCATCATTTTGTTCTTCCAACTTTCGTTCCCTATTCAATTTACGAGACACTAACATGTTTTATCCTATTAAACATTTTATTGTCTTTTTGACTTAATGCACATAATTTTAATATTTATTTCTGTATTTTATATGTACGATAATAATTATTGTTAACTTCTAATCTTTTTAAATAAATTATCTCCGCTAGTGTAGGGTCATGAATACACCACTTATTAAGGTTGTGTTCAGTAAGTTTTTTCAATTAATTTTTAATTTATTTTACTAGCTGAAACTTTTATTTAATTGTTTGATAAATGAGTTATTTTAATATTAATAATTTCTTGTGTTTTTTAAGCATTTTTTAAAAGCTAATTTTTAGTTTTTAGTGTTTTGTATTTTATTCTTCTTTTATCTTTAAAATATTTATTAAATTTTTTAATTTAACAATTACACTATTTTTATTTTAGCATTATATATCAAGATATTGATAATGATAAAATGATAAATTTTTTTTTTGTGTTATTATATTTTTAAATTTTTTATATTGCACTATTTATTTTAACCATTATACTATTTATAATATTTAATTTATTATTTCAACATTATACTTCACAATGATAAATGTTAAACATTATGTTAATTAACATAATTTATTTTAACCATTATATTATTTTTGAATAATTTTATATTAGATGATTTATTTATTTATGTTAATTAACACAATAAAAATATAATATTTACTTAAATATTTAATTTTTTTACTTTATTTTAATTTTGATTAAAAGTAATTTAAGATACAATATAAGATTAATAATAGAATACATAATATGGATAAATATAATAATTGAAGCTAAAAACATAGTTAAAATAATTTTTATATAAATAAAAATTATAAGAATTTAAAATTAATTAAAAAATAAAATTACTGCACCTCAAAATATATTTTTATCCATAAAATAAAATTAAAAATCATATAAAAAATATAATATAAACATGTCATTTTCAATCATTTAACATTTTTCAACCACTTGATAATCTTATTGAACACTTATAATATAACAATAAATTAAGTTATTAGTCATCAACTTTTAGCTATGAACTATTTAACTTTTTACTATTTTTTAACTTTCAGTTAATTTTTCCAAATATAAAGATTACCTTGTCTCTCTTAAAACAACCATTCTATTTTATACCTAAAAAATTCCCTTTTGTTTCATATTGTTATTTCATTAAATTTATCAGGAGCAGTGCATTTGTATTAATAGAGCAGACTTGGTTATCTGAAAAAACAAAGTATTATATATATACACACACACACACATATATATATATATATATATATATATATATATATATATATATATATACACACACATACATTTTATAATTTTCTTTAAAAATAAAATAAAATATAGTACCTCTAGTCTAAAGTAAAGGATCCAAAGTATATTTTTAAAAAGTATGCTCAGCACCTTAAAGTGATCCAATATGCACTTGGTTATCATAATTTAAAAATTAATAATAATTTTAGCAGAACTAAAAGTAATTTTGAATTACAATTTTTATATTTGAGTTATGCAAATAAAGGTGTCGGATTAAAATTTCATATTTTTTTATATATTTTCAGAAACTAATTTGATATATGGATTAAAATGCCATATTCAATAAGATTCAAATTTTTTTTAAAAAAAATTAAGATTTAATTACGAAAAGAGAAGGGATAGCCTTTCGAACCGCGATAGAGCTGTCCACACAGAGACAATTGATGATTGGGCATTGCAAAAGACAAACACAACTCCAATTAGAATCAAAACGTGTCCAGCACATCCTTTTTGTTAATAATTAGTTAGGATTAAGATTAATAAAGAGATTAATGTCTACACTCTTCAATTGCTAGCTTGCTTTCTTTTAAGGAATTCGATGGTTGATGAGTATTTGACTAATTAATCAGATTGCTTAACCAATATTTGATATCAAACTGCAGGATTGATTTTGATGTTCATGATGTTGGTTGTCAACTTCATTGAAATGGGGATTTACTAGGATTGGTCTACAGACAATAGTTTGAATAATTTATTTAAAATTTGAAGTATAAGTTTTATTATTGTTACATATGAAAAATATAAAGAGATTTTGTTTTGTTAGTGCACATGTCATAATTAGTGTAAATGATTTACTGTTTCACAGATGATTAATTTTTGTTGAAAAATCTAATTAATATTATAAAAAAAAACTTCTATTTTCAATTAAATTTCTATTTGTTAACAAAACTCTAACATAAAATTTTATTTAAAGAATTCAAATTGAGTTTCACTAATGTTACTTACACAAGGTGAATTAAAATTTATAGAAACAAAACATAAAAAACCATTGCCTTTAAAAAACAATAAAATAGAACTTTGTAATGGCGTGTCTCATTTGGATTTCTAAAGGGCATGCAAACTAAAGGTTAGTAACCATGCCTTGGTGGAAACTTGACTGCTGCAAGTTATTTAAAATAAGACACCTCACCTTCACAAGGTAGAGACATAAGTGGATTGCTTATCCTCTCCATTCACTTTGACATAGGACAAATTCAAAAGAGAGGTGGGAGGTTCACAAATAATGGATTTAGATGTTATCTTATTAGGATAGCAAAACCATCACGAATTGGTACAATTTTGGTTATATTGTCCAATTGTGAATCATTGGATTGAGCAAGTGCATGTGTCTTTTAGGGTTGATGTTTTAGCAAATGCAAACTATCTCATTATTATGGATTAATTGATTAAGTAGTATACGTGTCAATCAGGTTTAATATTTGAAGCATCATCAATTGTTGAATAGAATATAAGTAGATATCTTATTTTTAAAAGTCATTTTAACAGATAAAGGTTAATTGTTAGCAGGAGAAATTCAAATTTATGATTCAATTCACATTGTGCATGTGTTCATCATTTGAAGAGAAAGATAATGAAAAAAAATAAATAATAAAATAATATTAGACTCACACTTTTATACTTTGATTAAAAATGTTTATATCAATTTATTTTCTTTCCATTTCTTTATTTATTCAACCAAAAAAAAAAAAAAGAGGAAGAAAAGAACTTATATCATCTCATTAATAATAAGACTTTTAATGCATACTGACATATGCTAAAAAGCGTGATGAATAACATAAAATCCAGAGACTGTAACTAGAGAGTGAGCAATTTAATTCACTTGTCTCCTAATAAAACATACCATAACATTTGTAAACTAAGATAAGAAACTATCAACTCTTTTTAATTTTTAGATTTAATGTAATACTTTCTAAATAGCATAGTCAATGAATAGTTGTGACTTCCTTTAATCACAAATTACACATATTAGAGTTTATTGAAAATTTTAATTCTTATAGGACTTTAGTATTCATAAGTTAGTGTGTTTCTCTGGCATGAACAGTGGGGGATCTCAACCATCAATATTTTATACACTAAATAACAAATAAAGTAATATATTAACAAATTTTGAACACTTGGATTGAGATTTGAGACCATGACTACATTTTTTCTTGAAGTTTGCATGCAATCGTGTTCATGTTCATTATCTACCTAATCAATGTAGTCATACCCTCCCAGTGGCGAGTCTCAATAAAAAGAAAAGGATTATTAATATAAATTCAAATTCTGCAGTCACTATTTTTGACTAAGGCTTGACTACTATTTTGTTCATTATATACTCAACTATTATATTTTGTGCGGAGGTTAGTTACTTAGTTTCATAGTTTTGTTTTATAGAATATCTAGTCAAATGTATATATTATTATACTTTTTTTTAAAAGAAAATATGCTAATATCTAGCCAAATGTATATATTATTATAGTTTGTACGGAGTATAGCTTAATTTTTAAATAATTAATTTTAAAATATGGACACTAAATATAGATATTTTTCTCAATATTTATGGTCACCAACACGCTTTTACTTGTCACTTATCTTTAAGATGTGTATAATAGTAAGTTATATATATTTAATTTTCATTAAAGGACATAATACTATCATGTAATAATTAAAATTAGAGTCTCATTATGATAATGTGTATTAATTTTTTGTCAAATATCATTAAAATTTATTAAAATGAAAATTTAATTTTAAATTAAAATAACATATAAAATACTTATAATACTATAACTATTTTTTTTATCTATAATATTGTACCAAAATTTGATTGTGTTTAAATATACTGAAAAGTCAAAATATAACTTGTTAATATAGTTTTTTATTTTTTTGAAAAAAGTAAGTGTATATTAATGAATCACAGGCACATATACATCAGCACAGATTTGTTCATATGTTTAAATAGGTAAAGTTAGACAAACATAGAAGCATATTGGTTGACCTGTACTAACTTAGGAAGGCATGAAGACAAAATTCAGTGCATGAGAGAGGCTCTGTTTCTCTTAATTTTCACCAACTTCTTGAATCTCTATCTAATTTTAATAAATCGTAGTTTCATTTTCACAAGCTTTAATCTTCATTACTCAATAGTTTATTTTGCTTCCATTTTGGACTATATGTCATCAAATTTTAAAATTTGTGCTATAAAGGCATGCATCTCTTTGAGGACGAATTGAATCCCAACAATTGTTACTATTCATGTAAATTAATAAAAAGGAAAATACATTTTTTTTTTCTGGTGGCCAGAACAAGCAAATAAATAATTAAATTGAAATCTGACCATTATATACATCTTTAATGAGAAATAAAAACAAAAGAAAAGAGAGAAAAAAATATATGAAAACTAATATTAGTATGATGCAATAAAAAAAGTAAAAGAACTGTTCATAATTTCATTGTTGCTAAATTAATTAAATAAAATAATTATTTAATGGGTATAATTTAATTGACAATACTAGTTGAGTTTGTGGGAAAAAAATTAAATTAAATTTCCATAAATACATTTTTGTGAAGGGATGAAAAATGTTAAGATGTGTGACTAAGATTGGAACTAAGAGTTAGTCTCACTAACTAATTAAACATCCTAGTTATAATGGTTATAAAAAATAAATAAATAATATATATATATATATATATATATATATATATATATAGCGATATATATATATATATATATATATATAGCGTAAAAGGTTGAAAGGCTTTTTAGTTTTGCCTTTGTCCTCCTACAGAGTTGACACGTATGAGGTGGAGTTGTCCCTTTGGGAAGGAGTGGTCCAAACTCCAACCTGATTTTGGTGTTTTGTGTAATATTTATTACTTATTTTAATTTTTAAATTATGAGAGCCTTGAACTGCTAAACAAATAAAACTTGTCAACAATTCTTTTGGGCACTCTTGGCTAAACTTGATAAAGGTTTGCAAAAGGTCTAAATTACCCTCCATTGTGACAAATCCAAAATTTTGTTTTTGGGTTTACTAGTTTTTTAGTTCATGATTTTAGTTTTTTTATAACTTTTTTCTTCTTAATTTTAGTCTCAAAAGTAATGGAAAAAATTAATCGCTCATAAAAAAAGACCGGAGACTGAAAAGAAAAATTCGAAGAAAATGAAGAACTAAAAATAATATTTTTTTGAAGAACTAAAAATAATATTTTTTATATATATTTTTAGAGGAGGAAATGAAAATTTTGTTAAATATATACATACTAGCATTCTACAATCACAATTAACAAAACTTAAATATAAAGTTGCTATGTATTACTTTAAATACAAATCATATATGGATCATATAACAGTTTCATAATATATATCATTTTATTCTCGCTTTCTAGTTAGTGCCTCACATCTAAACACCATTTTGATGATAACTTTCTTCTTCTTCTTATCCGTTTTGATAGCTTTCTTTTAAGGCTTAATGACAAAAGGAATCCTATAAAGAAGGTATGTTTATGAACAGCTGAAAGAAGCAGTAGATATATGATAAAAAAAAAAAAAACTTAAGGAATCGTTAGACAATTACTAATTAAGAAATTTCACATTATAATTAAATTAAAGTGACATAAATTCTCTGTATATACTAATATTTTTAATAGTGAAATTTAGCTCAAATTCTTTAAACAAAATTATAAGTTTGAATTATGTGAATAATTTTTTTTGGAAAGACACACCTAACTAAGAGTAATTAATAAGTCAAATTATCTAATATAGATTAATTATTAATAAAGTCATATTTCGTATTTATAATTTTTTTGATGATTTATATTTATAATATAATAAAATAGATTTTATATACCTACTTTCAATTCTCTAGAATTGTCACGACAAGAGAGTGGGAAATCAATTAAACCCTAATAGTGGAAACGACATAAGATGCAGCAGCTCTAGTGGCAAGATTCGACCAAATAGTCTTAGGAGACTTAATTTATTCTCATTTCACATCCTATATCATTTCATTCATAAGTAAAGATTCAATACAAGTACAAGTAGGAGCTACCTTTACATTTATTAAACTTTAGTAATGGATTTTCGAGTTATTTAAACAGAGAAAGTGAAATGTCTATATTTTTTTTTTTGGGTATAACATTAACAAAGTTCGTCAGGTAAGTATCATGAAAACTGTTATTTGTAAAATCTCAGTTGAAAACAAATACAGAAAAACAGAATGACAGAAATACATTTTATAATTATTAGTGTTAGGGGATGAACAGTTTGCAAATGCAATTTTCAAGAAGTTGGTGAATTTCACTTTCTCACATTAGGGGTCATTGAAAAGAAATTAAATATAATTAGTTTAGAATAATTGTGAAAAAGAATTTCTTCTTGAAAGTGAGAATGAATAATGTTGATTGACTCGTTGGTAAAGGAACATCGCCTCCCACCTTTTAAAATATGTTCACTATCTTTTAATGACGTGAATGGCACTTTAATGATATGTTTATTTGACACCTAAATCTTCATGATGTAGAATCAATATTTGTGGTGTGACTTTAAGTCTTAAGATAGCGTCTTCAGCATTACTGATTATATGATGTGTTTTACAAGTTCATGTTGATTGTATTACAGGAAATTTAACTAATAATAAATATGATAATTCCCAATGGTTGTTAACTTGCTATATACCAGAATCAGATATAAATCTAGTTGTATATTTTCTATTGGATATTTATAGATTTTTTTTAAGAGATAGATACTTTTTTTCTTTTACGTTAAAGAGAGAGATAGATACTTTTTTTTTCCTCTAAAAAAATACTGTTTTTTTTAAACCGAGAGAGATAGATACTTGTACCTCCATCTTTTTTTTTTTTTGATTTTTTATACTAATATTAGTATTATATTACAATGAATGATTTTAATACTAATATTAGTATGATTAATGCTATATTGCTTATTAATGATTTGACTTTCTCAAATATGATTAGATTTATGTTTTTTTTTTAAAAGTGTTAAATGTAATAGTTACATCTTTTGTTTAATTTGGAATTCGAATTAGTTTTTATGTTAGTGTTTATTAGCAAGTTTGTCATATCACATAAGTATTTTTAGAATTAAATTCTTGAGAGAAAATTTTATTATTAATCTTATTTGACTCACATAAAATTATCTTACGCACAAAATGAAGCTCAATGGAGAGTTTTTATAATTTTTCTTAAATTTTAGAAATCCTAAGTTTGTGTTCATTTATTGAGTCCTTTTTTGCTTTTTTTTTTGTTGCCT
The DNA here is from genome assembly GCF_000004515.6 of Glycine max. Classification (NCBI taxonomy): domain Eukaryota; kingdom Viridiplantae; phylum Streptophyta; class Magnoliopsida; order Fabales; family Fabaceae; genus Glycine; species Glycine max. Next base: position 2,021,680 of record NC_038255.2, on the reverse strand, counting down.
TGTCTTATTCTTTATACTTTAGCTTTTTAGTTATCTATTTATTTATTAATTTCTCTCACTTTTTTTAACTTGCAGCTCTTGTGCTTTAGGAATGAACTCTTATATTATATTATATTATTTTTAAAATAAACACGTTTATTTTATCAAAGTCTTAATTAATCAAACATCATTATCTTCGCAAAAGTTAGGTGGAAGAATAATAAACATAGTTTATATGTGAAAAAGAAATTTTCCAACCACTGTATTTGGTACAAATGAATTTGAGGGAAGAAGGGAGGGAAGGAGAATAAATGAACAAGAAATAAGTAATTTTAGTTGTTTAACATCATGGAAAAGAGAGAAAAAGAAAAAATATATAAGGTGAAATTTGGTTTGAGTGTTTATTTTTGTTTTTTGAAATAATTTTTATTTTAAATTTAGAAAATATTATAGTGAAGAAAATACTCTATGGTATCATGGTGCTTTTTAAAAAAATTGAAAATATTGATTTGTTATTTTTAGTTTAGGTCTGTTTTTTGAAAATATTTTCAGAAAAAATATTTTTTAAATTTTAAACAAACATATTTTTATTCTTATTTTCTTAAAAAAAAAAATACTCAAATCAAGCGGCACATAAGTCTCCCATGATTTTATGTTCTCGCTCAATATACAAGATTTTCAACAATAACATATTTTCGATGTAAAATAATTAATTATTTTTTTACCCAATAAATTATCAATCATTTCCCACACGAAAGACAATTGATTATCAAATTTGATAATAAGGACTGGTTCGTTAAAACTTAATTTTTTTAAATAAGTGCTTTTAAAAAAGTATTTTTTTCAGCAAAAGCTCTGGGTAGCTCTTGTCCGTTTATCTACAGGCCAACCTCCGGAAAGACAATTTTTACCATTGCTTAGGTGAAAACTGTTAACTAGTATCTTAAAGACATTAATTAAAAAATTTAAAATAAAAGATTTTATTAAAAATAACATTAATACACTTTTGTTATGATTTTCAATACATTCCTGATATGAATTCTAATAAAAAAAAAACTCTATTTAAAATTTCTTTATGGGTATCCTTATCCTTAACACATCGATTAATAAGATGCATAATCATATCAAGAATATTTAGTTCATATACTAGGTAGCAAGTTGCAACGTACTCACACTTCATACTAATTTATCTACCTAATGGATTTTACTTTTGTACCACTCCTTTTTTTTTAAAAAAAAAAAACAATATCATTCCTTATTTTTAACTATTATTTTAAAATTACCCTTTTTAATCTTAAAAGTTTTATAAATTACTTTCAGAAATTTAACTCCGAAGTAGTTTATAACTGGCTTCTGAAAATTTAATTCTAAATGTTAAATTCTTTTTAAATTCTGGAACATATTAAACCCTCTTTCAAAATTAAAATTTAAAAATGATTTGTAAAAAAGTTTAATGTTTACACACTATTAATGTGTGATTCAATCACAAATTACTGTTTGAGTTACTTTAAGATAATTATTTAAAAAAGTCAATAAACTTATCATATATGATAGGTTATGATTGGATGAATGTGTAAAATTTTTTACATGGACTGGCAGTATATAACTCTTCTTTTCTTTCTAAAACATTTCCAAATTAAATTTCTAGAAGAGAGTTTATAAATCACTTTCAATCCTATAAGAAAAAATCACTTTCAATTAATTTTTTGAAAGATAAATTAATAAATTCTAAAATTAACATTTTTAAAAAATGGCATGCTCATCTCATTTAAATAGAGATAATTTTAAAGCAAGAAGTGATACCATTATATATATATATATATGTGTGTGTGTGTGTTAAGTAGTGCAAAAATCACCCTACCTAAATAAGTATATGCACAGGCTTTTGTCCTGGCCCATGAAATCCAAAACAATTTCACAGGCCGTTACTTAACACACCTTGTTATTTGTTTTGGGGCATTCCAAGTGCATTAGTGCATTAGGGATCAGACAATTGGTAATACAACTTGTATTACGAATTGTCCAATCCCTAATGAAGTACACCAAAGCAAATAATGATCTATTAATTACCTTTTATTTACTAGCATTCACGTATTTGTAGGCTCAGGAGTACAAAATATTGCCGATTAGATTTTGGGCTTCATTTAATTTTATAGAGTAGTCATATTTCACATATACTAATGTCTTACTCCGATGATTTTCAGTTTTTCACTGATATACTTTTTGAGTGCTGCTAGTTGTACCCAGTATTATTGTTGGTACACCCAGCATTAACCACCAAAAGACAAAAGTACCTTTTACGGATCAAACTGATCCACGAAATATGAAAATTTGCGGTCAATCATCCACTCAAATTTTGAATTGAACCCTCAATGTTTTTTTTTTAATCTCAGTTCTAAGTGTCAAACTTGCCTACAGTTAAAATGATAAACAAACCCTCAACAATAGTAAATAAAATCACATTAGTATTAGTAAAGGCTGGAAAGAAATTGAAAAGGATGGAAATAAAGTGTATTTTATTACTAATAATGGCTACTTTGTAGTACTACTTCCAACAATATTACTTGGTTGCTGGAAGATGTTAGTTGTTCCAAATTTTTTTCCAAAGGAGCCAAAAGCTCGCTTTGGATAATCAAGATTTTACCGTTACAATAAAAAAAGGCTGAAGTATTTTTTTCTTGAAAATATAATATTTTTAAAATTAGTTTCTATTTATTTTTAGTTCTTTCTGACAAAAATAATGCATTTTGGTCCCTCTCCAAGAACTAAATTACATGATTTTTGTATTTTTGAAGGACTAAAAATAAATAAAATATATTATTCAGGTGGTAATAAAAAAATGAGACAGGAGTTGAGTACTATTTTCCAAGAGAACTGGATTGCCTATGGAAAGGCCAAAGGTTAACGAGACGGTCAAGGACGGATTTTGAGAAATAGCCAGAGAATCCTGCAGGTGTTGCTGGAGGAAAGTCTTCTGCAGGCATAGCGAATGGCCGAATCATCTTCTCCATAGTTTCTAATGTCAGATATGATCCTATTTCTTGCAGCCTCTCTGGACCCATTATAGGCAGTGTGTGCTCCTGATGCAATGAAGTAGCTGCACTACCTTTCTTCTGCCAACCATAACATACTATATTAGCTGCTGTTGAAAACACAAGTTCTCCATGTCAAATTTGCATCTTCACTCATATAATATTCCTCAAGTAACGTAATGGAATTCACATGGATTGGATTGGATTGGATTACCTCCAAGGGAGATAAATCGGCACCACGGCTGTAGGTCAGCTCTACACGGTACCTTTTAGGATCTTCTAAAGGCACCTGCAATTTTAAAGTCAAAACAAAGTTCAATAAATAAATTACATAACTCAATTCAATTGGATAACTAGTTATTTCATTTCCCAAAACATGTCAATCTGGTGTTAAGCTTCAGGTAATACAATATACTTGGTTTTATATAACCTCATTTGCACTCAGCTGAATTCCAGTGGGAACAATAATATTGCATAGTTCAGTGCAACATTTAAAAACGCTGATCAGTGTTATAAACTTTGCACTTAGGAATCATCACAAGACATCCAGAGGTCTATGTCAGGCATGGTAAACTATACTACTAGATCTACTAAGGAACTGCAATAACTTAACCTAACCTATTCATGTAATGCCGAACACTTGGGAATAATTAGTAATTCTACAGGTAAATGGCCAAAATGACTCACCTCTGTGTTCTCGAACATCCTAAGCACAATATGGCTCATATAGTCAAGCTCCTTTGTTTTAACTAGTCTCTCTAGAGCATTACGGCAAACAAGACTCTCTTCTTCTTGAAGGGATTCTTCCATATTACAATAACGAAGAACATTCATGAGAGAATGAATATGCGATTCCTGTCAACAAAATAAGGCAAGTGAAACAGAGTAAGAAGATCAAATTTACAGAGCAATTCTAAGCCACAAAGTCTTATGAATCAGTCTTCTTGAGTGTATCCATTTAGATAAATGTATTTGAAGTTGAGATTTCAATATAACTAAATAATTTTGACTAGTTAAAATTAGTTGTCATATGAGCTTTGTTATTATTGTTCTGTTTAAGATACAATATAATGAATCAATACAATATGAACCAAATAACTTCAACCAAATGGATTCATACTACGGAGACATCATGTAAAATAAAAATTCTGCTTAACTTCAGAGTAAGAATGTCACTGCAGAATTTTAGGACAAAGACAGGAAACATCTTCAGAAATTTTTCTAAAACAATTTGCCTCTATATAATAAAGGAAATAGAATTATAGGAGTGAAATTACACTTTTGTGTCACATGCCAATTTTCCTAAAAGCTTAAGCCTGTTCGGTGATAGCCTAGGAATGATTTTATGTATCTAAATATCTAATCTAACACACCCTGTCAGGTAAGATCCCTTTAAACTTGAAGCTTGAATAATACAGAGGCCCATTATACATTGTATTAACATTTCAATTTAATTATGAAGACCGGGGCAGTAAGGATTGATCACTTGATCATAAGATGCCTTTGATACTATGTCAAGACCAACTCTCCTAAAAGCTTAAGTTGTAATGTGGGGACCCAAAAATGATTTTATATATCTAAACAGCATCTATAAATCTCATCCACTATAATAAGTTTAACATTAAGATTAATATTTGGGCTGCCTTTACATGTTGAAAACACATTGTGTAGATAAATCTAGAAATAATAAAATTTCCATATCTTCACCAAAGAGGAAATACAAAGGTATTTAAAGAATGAACCAAGCCTTAAAAAAAAGGAAACAGATCACTCTTAATCAAAAACATCTGCTACACTTTCTCCCAAGTCCTAGTTAGTATCCCCCAATTTTCACCTAATTAATATCCCTTAATTTTTTTACCTACATAAAATCATTGACACGAGGTATAGATGTTTGCGGATACAACACTCACTGATGTGAAGTAGAGGCGTGTTCGCACATGGCGCTCAGGTGTCTTCACATTTGCATACCTGGTGCAAAACAATAAGATTAGAACAGATCATAATAATGTAGAAAATCAGATGAGGACCTGTTATTCACTTTGGATCTAAACGATATTTGGTCTCTTTATCATCATCATCATCTTGATCCATTTCATCATTCTTATGGAATAGTTTTGACTTGGCCTCTGCATCTTCCTTCTCGATATTTATGGATAATGAATGGTCATGGTTATTCTTCAGCTCAGCAACAGTAATGGCTTCCTCTCGAGTGTTTCTCAGATCAATTAAAAGTTTTCCCAATAACCGACGAGCAATCTGAATTGAAACAGTAAAAAAAATATAATCAGGTGGCTAGACTTTTAATTACATAGGTAGAAGCAATGCATTTAATTTGTGTACTGTGTTCAGTTATTCATTAAACAATATAAACTGCATGAAACTAAAGACAAAGTTATAAAAGGTTTCTTCTCTTTGGGGATGGAGGATGGTAACAACATTTAGATCATCAATGTGGATATAATATGACTAAAGAAATTCATGAGGCTATTAATTTTTATAATCAAGGTGTGACAAATGGTATTGCGATAGCCCTAATAAAGCAGAAGTTGAACTTTTTGAGGTATTTCTCTAATTACTAGAAGAAGTAAATAGCACGTTCCCATGCTTATCATATCTAAGACATTCAACCACTGCTTTACAACAGGAGTTTACCTTTGAGCCAATCTTCAGCTTCTGCTTTGGATTAATTCCATATTCATTTGGAATTACACCATCAGCAAGCATCTGCAAATAAATTAGCTGAGCAATTAGGAAAGCAATGAGATTGAACTCATCAGTCAATATACACAGAAAAGTAGTACATATAAGGGTTTCATTTCTGCAGGGAATATTTTAAGTAATAAATTCTACTTATTTAATTATATTGTTCCTTTCCTATAGGTTAAACCCAACACTGGGCACTTATGACTACTTCATTCTTATTGCTGATAATCTGATTTCCTGAAATAGCAAGAAACAGACTATTGTTGCAAAATCAATTGCAGAAGCAAAATATTGAGCGATGGCCCTAGCTACTTGTGAACTAATCTAGCTTGAACAGTTGCTCAAAGAACAGAAGAAGTTGCACAGATGACCCTCTCATATGTGACAATCAAGCAACCACCCATATTGCCTCAAATCTAGTATTTCACGAGAGGACCATTCACATCAAGAAAGGCTGCCAAAAGATCTTACCACTGGATGATTTGTTAATTCAAATAAACAACTAGAAGATGTCCTCACAGAGTCATTGAGAGGTCCTTAAATAAATTATCTATGTAACAAGCTTCTTACATGTATGTTTTATATGCTCTAGCTTAAGGGAGAGTGTAAGAGATTATGTAAACATTTTAATAAGGCATATTATGAGATGTTGTGTGTTGTATATATTTATGTAGATTAGGGTAACCGTTATTCATTGTATTTATAACCCATTATAAATAAGAACTTCCATTGTGAAAATTATACACATAGAATTCATTCAATGTATCTCTCTCTTTCTCAACATTACAAAGAGATCATCAAACTTGATCTCGATTTCATTCTCTCTCATCTCTCTTCAAATCAAATCATTTTTGAGTTGGACAGAATTTTCCCTAACACACTTCTACATACCTGAGCAACTTTGAAAAGCTCATCAAGTCCTTCTAGATTAAGATGTGCATTGTGCAAGAGATCATATCTGTAATAAGTAAACATTAACTTACTGTCAGAAAAGAATAAAAATCACGTAGTTTAAATGAAACGTCCAGGGCATCTAGTGGGACAAGGCTTGGTTGTTGACTCCTTGTTATTGTGGTGACATTAAAGATTTAACTTCAATAATTGAAAAGTGTCATCATAAAATTGAATTTGAGGATCATATATCTTGTTTCCTATTTGCTTATATTTTTACAAAACTTTTTCCATAACAAAAGACTCTTGGATTACATAATTTCCCATTGAAATCTATATGAACAAGCTCCCAGAAATTGATATCCATGAAACAGCTTTTTTTATTTATTTAAATTACATCCCACAATGATAAAGTTCCAGCAAAGAATCATAATCTATACCGATAACTGGAATGTTGCACAAATATTATTGTAGAGTTGGAAATGAGCTACGTATCATCAAAACAAGAAATAAAAGAGATGACTTACTTGCATGAATCATAAACATCAGGAATTTGGGTGATATCAAAGCGTCTGTGCATGTAAAAACATTGTTAGTGTGTGTCTGCTAATCCAACACACACATAACCAGAAAAATAGAAGCTCATTGGCAGCACATGTAAGGTACATGAATTCATGACATTGTAAGTGAAATTGTCATTGGAAAATGTTATTTAAAAACTGAACTTATAAACATTTACAAACATTTTAATTAACGATAGGCAAGTCATAGATTCTAATTGAAATCTTTTTTTCACTTATTTAAAATGCTACAAGATACAACTAACATTAAAACGTAGTATATTATTATGGAAAGAAAAAAAATGATTTAGATGAGATAATTTAATACTAAGATGTATGTATTTAAAAATAATTTCATCAATGGAATAAGGAAAAATATAGATAATGTCATTATAAATTATGTAATGAGTTTTAACTTCTCAGATAAGAAATAATTAGTTTCAAAAAATTCTGGTGTAATTTTGGTCATGTATGTAGCTAATTTTTATGTCTAATATATTAAAAAGATAAGGTTAAAACAAAGCAACAAGACTAAACCAAATAATGGAAAATGCTTACTCCTTGCGTTCATTATACAGGTCCGTTTCAAGCTTTTTCCATCGAGCATACATTAATAGAAATCCTTCACTACCACAAGGTAATCCAGCAGCTATTCGGTCAACATCAATATTTGTCTTACCAAGTACTGTTGCTTGGTCATAAGGAGGAATTACATCATATAAGCTTCTTTCTGTAAGTTTCTCATTTTCATCTTGTGCAAGTAATCTTACTTGTTCGGTAACCTTCTTAGTCAACTTTACCTATTGACAATGTACATAGGAAAATTGAGAAGTTAAATAAGGCATGATTAACAATTAGCCATTTTGCTAAACAGTAGACAGGCTTTACTTGCAATTTCACAAGAATAATTTAACATTTTATTGACAGAAGAAGAGGCAATTAGAAGCAATAACTACTGGTGAGAACTAAGGAAAATTTTGATTGTATCTTATTTGTACCTTTATTCTCAGGATCACTGCTAACCATATTGGTAGTGATTTTTTTGTATGATTTCTTGTAATCATTAGCTTTCCTAGTTACTATAATTAGGACAACGATTTAGGCTTTCCTAGTTACTATAATTAGGACAACGATTTAGGCATTCCTAATTATCGTAATTAGGACAATCATTTAGGTTTTTCTAGTTACCCTAATGATAGAATCACTTAGAATTTGTTATTTTCTTTTTTTTATTCAGACTTAACTTGTATATAAATGTACATAACTAAGTGAATATTAGTTGGAAATATAATAATTTCTTCCATCTCAATATTCAGAGAACCGGATTGTTTCCCCTAATTTTATCCTTCCCTACAAATTATGAGGAAAGTGGTTTAACGAACTATGCTTGAGAGCAACATTTACAAAACATTACCAAATTGGCAAGTAATTCTGATGCATTGGGTGGCAGTCCTGCTCCATCAACCATCCAAGGAAATTCAGGTGATCCATTGCTATCAACTGTATTTGCATTAGATGTAATAATTTCATTCAACCAAGCCTACAAAATAAGCAAGATAATAGGTATATTAACATTCTAGTGACACCCCCAAATCTTACGAAAATGTATGAACCGTGAAGTGCTTAAGCACTAAGCATCAGTTATTAGAAATTTTGACTTGTCATTTTGTCACTTGCAGATTGGCCCCTTCTCTCGTTAATTTTCCAGTAAACTACTTGAGACAAAGATCCAATGTTTTTATACAGTGTTATATATGTCAAACAATAAATTTTAGACACTTGGCTTAAAATAAAAAGATATTAAAATTTCATTCAAATTTTGTCATCTTTACAGAGTTGTGAACTTTGTGGTCTTATAATGCTAAATGTTTTCATCAGAGATTCCCTCCCATACATAGCCTTGCAGAACTCCTATTTCTATTTTTTTCTCTTCTTGATCGCTGATGACTTTCAGGATTTATCCCTAATTTTATAGCATAATTATTATAATTATTTTATTGTCAACATTCCAAACAATGTAACATTATTGACTTCCTATCAAAACATGTGATTATTTCTTATGCCTCAAAAAGACTAAATAATAAAATAATTTTCATGTTAAGCAATTAACCATATAAAACATTAGATTAAATTACAAAGTCTGGTAACAAGTTCTCCAACTCTTGAAAAATAATTTTATGAATTTGCAAAAGAATCATGAACAAAATTATTGATCAAATTTGACTGAATGGTTACTCTCCAGTAAAGGTGAGGCATTCCATTTAGATTTTCCCATCCCCGGTGGCTAATATCTAGCTCCTTAAGACCACAAAAATGATAAGCCTGGTCCAAATTTGTTAATGAATTCTGTTGGTTGTGGGATTCAATGCAGTAAATGATAGAGAAACAAAAAGAAAACAAGTATCGCTTCCAATATCCATCCATCTCTTAAATGTTTAGCAATAAACCTCTTTATGTTTCCAACCACAATTCCCTTTCACCACCATTGAAATGCCTATAATATAGAAGGAAATATAAATAACCGAAGAGATTACAAAGTACAAACCTTGGCTTCTTTCATTTCAGAACTTGCATTTTCAAGCCCATCCAACATGGAGTAGTCCTTGCTAACAAGGGAAACCTTCAAAAAAGTTAACCAAATCAGTCAAGCATCCAATAAAAAAACAGATCGAATATTTTTTTCGGGGGAAAGACCACAAACCAGGATCGGAGTTAGCTGCCCCTCTAGGTCAAGAAGACCTTTGGCAAAAGCAGCTGCAGACATCTGTTTAGCATGGGTCATGAAAAAAATGGCTCACATATGATGCCAAAGGACAAATTAGGCTTATAAACATGCTGCCTAGACATCAAACACTTACAAAATGTATAAAAATGTAGCAACCAATAATGAAAACCACTTAGCCTTTTTTTTATTAAGGTGAGCACAACTTAGGCCATACCTGCACACGACCCTCATCAGAGCTGTAAATCTTGAGATCATGACGGTATGTACTATGGAGGCGAAGAAGCCCTGTACCTTCTCCTGCAATTTTAAAACACAAAATTTTGCCTTTATACATAGTACAAGCCACTGTCAAGTTGATGCTACATGTAATAAGAATACATGATCCTGTATGAAACATAATTTACACATACTAAAACACAAAAAAATACTAGGAGGACCAATTTCCTTATTTTTAGCAAATTACTTGATGTAATTTCCTATAAAAAAAGAGGAATCCCTGTACAGTCTGAATATCAATAATATTCCTCATATTTCAACTATTTATGTCATTTGCTTCAAAAAAAGCTATTTGAATTTTACCTGGATACATTTTATTCCGGAAATATCTTCCCAGTTCTTCAGCCTGCAAAAAGAGAAAGTAATTCATACAACTAGGAAAGAAGGTTTTAAATGAAAAATTCTTTTTTATTCTCAACAATAATAGAAGTATGATAAAATTCAGCCTCAACTGAGTAGAATCATTTGTATCTTATATGTCTGTTAATCAGAACCTGCTTTCTGCCAGCATGTGTAAGAACACCACCATATTTAAGAACCATAAGAGCTTCAACAGGTTGTTCTTCAACTTCACCATTGTCATTTGTCATTTTGATCCACTTTAGTGGCTTTAGTTGAACTTTCCTATAGATGCCAGAGAAATGTCCTCCCTGATAATGTGAAGAAAAGGAAAAGAAATGAAACAATTCAAGACTTTGATAAAAAAAGATGTAAAGATAGCAATTTTACGGGCTTTAAAAGGACATGCAAGCATATACGCTGTATCAGTATGGCTTGGCATGTCTCGGGTAACAGACATATCCTGTATTATGCACAACAGAGAAATATTGTTAATTTAATTTTTGATGATTGACATCCCAGGTAGGAAAGTGTTTCCATTTTTTCTTACTCTTGCCTAATCTTTAGTCAACAAGTCATGGGCTTCAGCCATGTAGGAAGGCATTGCATTCAGTCATATAGCTTAATCAATATTATATATATAAAAAAATTATTCACTCATAAGAGCATGTGTCCCAAACTCCAAAATGACTATGAATTAGAAAAGTTTTTCAAGTAGAGCTGTACCCGACAGCTAATATAGAACTGAAATTTCAATTAACATCTAAAAAGAAAGCAAAGGATATAAGTTAATGCAGAAAAGTTATAAGAAAAATTAAATTTATGATAAAAAGAAATTTAATTTTCAAATTTCAATTACTAGTAGGTTCATAATACAAAACATACTCATGAGTATCATAGAAAAAACAGTGTCGAGAATTAATAACCTCCTCAAGAACTGCTTTAACTTGATGAAGCTTTTCAGCATGCTCAACATCTTCAGCCTCACTATCACTTTCTCGATCTGGTCTAAATATATACAAAGATAAAGTTAATTCAAAACTCTGGCTTAGCATACACATATAGACTAAAAAACTGGTGGCAACTATTACTAGTACGTAGAAATGGCCAAGTATATATGCAACAGAAAAAGAGTCAGTTTTTTAATTTAGCTAATGAAAGATACATTCTACCTTGAACATGGAAAAAAAAGGATTATGGAATTTTTATTTGGAAAAAAATGAGGAAAATTCATTTGGAAGGAAAGAAACTTGCAAACACAAGGAAATTAAGGTATCCACCACATAGATAAATAATTATGATCCATGTAACTGACCCAATTTAGTGAGATAAGGCTGGGTTGTTATTGTTATTAAAGAATGGGGAAGTAAGGATAGAAATTCTAATAGGTAGGCCATAGAAGCTCTAATACCATGCCAAAGGCCAAATCAGCCCAAATGCTTCAGCTTTTAGAATAACTGCTCCTTGAAACGTTGAGAAAATGACAAAAGTAATCAAAGCAAAGAAAATAAATCATCAGTACAAAAGAGCTTTTCAATTCCTCTGCATGTCTAGAAAGCATATCATCAATCACCTCCCTTGCAGCATAAGCTGGGCTAAGCAAGAGTTAGTTTACATAACTAACTATAAACAACCCACCACCCAGAAAAAGTGAAAGCTGCTCAGAGCATAGGCACAGAACTACCTTGTACAGAAGATATATACTAGATTATATGGAAAATTTAATTATAATACTGACTGAAGGTTAGGATTAGTTGATCAAGCTCTAGTACCATGATCAAGAACATGACCAATGTGCTGCTTAAACTGCTGAGCAAGTCCCTAAAATGTTTTTGAAATATACATCATAATGCCTAACCAATATTATAAATAGAACAGGATAGAATAGCAGTGCATGTTTCTGTATTATTTAAATGTTTTTCCAGATTGGCCAAACTATGTTAAGCTCAATTCTGGATTGATACTTGTACTGTTAGTACCTCTGGTACTCATTTAATATATACTATTAAGTTTGCTGACCAAAAAAAAAATATTATAACGCAATAATTAATAAGAGAACTGCTAAGCTGATTTATCTAACAAGATATTGTCACAATGAGACCATATTATTAAGAATATTTATTTAGTAAAACATCATTGGAGCAGCAGTATCCAGCACTCCTACAGTCCTACTAACTGTGAAGAGTAATTACTTGTTAACATATTTTAGGAACATGGAATCTGGGCACTCAACACACATATACATGCACGCATGCATGTATCCTAGAAACCTAAAACCAGTTACCCAGAAAGTAAGCTAATCAATGGTTGGTTCCCACTTATGCACTTTTGCAGTATGCATTGTTGAAATTATGGGGTTTTAGGTATAAAGAGTGGAAAATGGAGAGAATAGAGAATAAATACTTAGAAATCGATATTGACTTGATATGATGAGATGATATATGGTGACAATGAAAAAAAAAGCATTATTCCCTATTTATACTAATAATCCTAACTAAATAAGGAAACCAAGCAAATAGGAAAACTAATCCTCAGAGATAATCCAAGATACTCTAAAGTATGATCAAGAATTCAAGATATTATGGGATATTTTCCATATATTTTGGTATACAAATTCATTTAAAAAAAAAATTGAAATATTTCTATTGCTTAAGTTTATTAATTTGAAATTTCTTACTGAAATCATTTTTCGGTAATATTTTTATAAAACATTGCCAAATATGATTAGATTTGGCCAAATTAATTTTAGAATGTAACGAATGTTGAATTACATATTACAATATTTCAATCCTTGCTATTTATACTTTCACATGGAAGAAATTAAAAAGCTGTCAACCATCAACAGCGGTTTCAACTTGCAACCTTTTGTCATGTATCCACTAACTTCTTGTTTCAAGTTGCAGATTTCATGAGTGCTACTGGAAATTATTTAAGCAAAGACATGGAAGTCTTCAAGAAGTGGGCTTGGTTTGCTATGGTTGTTCTATGGATTCAGAGGGTATTAAGAATTTTTAAAAACAATTGTATTTAGCTTCACAAGAGGAAATCTTCCCAAAGGAAGAAGATTTCCCATGTACAAGTATCGGATGAAATTGACTTTAGCACATTTATGATGTTAGCCAATAGGATACTCAAATGATTCTCTCCTGTAGCATGATTGGCAAGCTTAGCTTTATTTACGTGCTTTTCAATTTGATATTCTTCACTTCATGTCTCTTTTTAAGAGAATATCTTGTCTGCTATCTGTATTTCTCCTCTTTTATGATAAAAATTATAAAATTCTTCTTCCATAAGGGAAAAATATGTAATTTATTTCTCTTTTCTCTTTCTCTTACAATTTCATTGGTTAAAAGTTTGCATAATAACGTTCATGTGAAAATAGAAAGTTGGCCAAACCATGTTTTAGTTTAAAGCAAAGAAAATTTCAAGATAAAAGGTTTTAAGAATGTAGCAGGCCAATCACAATGTTTGAGATTTCATTAATATTGGGTGTGAAATTGACAATGAGTTGCGTGAGACACTAATGTGATCAATATTTATGCAGGTGACATACCTAGTGCGAGGCACCAGCATCCTTGTGGCATCTAACAGATCTTGCAGCTGAACAGCACTTTTAAGTTTTGTCTGCAAACACAAGACCAATAGATCAATCACAGAAGATTAAGAATTCAGTAGCTCAAATAAAAATTAATAAACATTACTGAAGGATTTTTAAGTTTTGTCTGTAAACATAAGACCAATAGATCAACCACACAGAAGATTAAAAACTCAGTAACTCAAATAAAATTTAATAACCATTACTGAAGGACCACAAAATAGTATTACCTCAGATCTCGGCCGGCCACCATTGTATTTCAACATTAAGTTCAGCAGCTTTTCCTCAGTAACCTTTAGCTTCACCTTCTGTTTTGGAGTTCTATCACCACTGCCAAAAGAGAAGAGTATATAGGGAACAAGACATTTAACAAACCAGATAAAAAAAAAGGGAATAGAACATACTGACGAATAACAGCAATTACACAACGCAGTTCCTCAGAACCTTCAAAAGTGCCATTAATACCACTACCCTGACGAGTTAGTGGTTCAGAAGGTTGGACTAGTTCATTTACTTTCCAAGGTAAAGTTGGCGGAATTGCTGAAGAAAGATGAGGTGCTTTTGCATCTAACAACATCTTCCGCAGAACACAGGCAGAATCATCATAATACCTTCATTAGCAACAGAATGTGATTTTCACCAGCACAAAAATGTTGGGAACAATGTATAGTATTTATTAGTATAAAAGAAAATATTTGCAGAAAATATAGTTTGCAATAAGTTTATTTCTAATCATCAGCACAAGCAAAATTTCCATGAAACAAGTTTTTTTTTTCTTTGCAGTGTGACAACATTTTTATAAGAGTTCCAAATTTCTAATCTTTGTCAAAGTACATATTGAAAAGGGGAATTTAGTTTCCTAGAACTAATTATCATTACTTAGTAACGACTACAACACAAAAGGATAGTCCATAACAAAAATATAGAATATCTACATCATATGTGTAATAATCATGGGGTAACATAAAGCGTGAGTCTGAGATTTGTAAGCAGAGTGTAT
The DNA here is from genome assembly GCF_000004515.6 of Glycine max. NCBI lineage: Eukaryota > Viridiplantae > Streptophyta > Magnoliopsida > Fabales > Fabaceae > Glycine > Glycine max. Next base: position 2,006,577 of record NC_038255.2, on the reverse strand, counting down.
AAGAGACGAAGAGACTTAAAGGTTTTGTCACCTAGATACCTCTTCATATTCTCTTCCCTTGGATTTAACTTTGGTTTGACAAAATTTTAGCCCATTGAGAAGCCAGGGCATGCCACAAGCTTTAGTGAGAGCTTGAAAATCACCTTCCAAGGAGGGATAGCTCAATAATGCTTTAACATTTGAAATGGAAAACATTTCATTTGTCTTTCCTTATTTCACAGGGTTTTATGCTATACATGTTCTGTAAAATGACCATATATGTATTCTTTAGATCAAACTATTATTTTTTATAAAATATATTACAAATGATGGACAATCTCCAGCCTACAATTCAGCATTTGGGAATTGATTGCCTAAAAAACAAGATAAGAGTACTAATTTGCAACATTCGTTTCCAGATATCAACTATATATGCATATTAATCCCAATGGCAACTATTAGAAATGTTGCTTTTAGGAAATAGGGGATTTATTGGATGGAGTCAGAATTTAACACCCTATTCACATTGGTTATTATGATAGAAGTTCTCAATAATCATTCAGTGTAGCATTTATATTTTTTTCAAGCATTGGAATCTCTACCTTTCCAATATTTACTAAGGATAGAAGGGAACAATTATAATATCCCCAAATCAGATATATATCAAATTGGGAAGAACTGATACTATGATTTTCTGTTTATATAAAGAAAATGAATAACTATTAAAGTATTTTGAACCATGCTGCCGATATCAAAACAGAACTGACAAAAAAATCTAATTACAAAATTTACTTGTATGAATTTTTAACAAAGCTCCATCCATTCACATCACAAACATATGAGCGTCCCTGACTTCTCAATAGATCAAACCCACAAACCTGCAAGCAACACAAATTTATAGTATCACATGAAGAGGATCAGACAAATTATTTTCTTTTAGTCACAGAAAGATTTCATTTAATCCATATTCTAAAGAGAGAATCACATGGATTAAATTCAAATTCATAAAACATTGTGCAAACTCCATTGACATAGGCACATTTTACCTACTATAACAGTTAGCTCACAGCTTCACAGTTCAGGACTTATAAAGTTAGATAAAGTGAAAAAATAGAATATTAAATTCTCACTTAGGATTTCCTTGGAAAAATAAAATTTGGAGCTACACTATTTCTTCTGATTTAATCCACTGAAATAATAAGATTCATTTTCCAAAACATTATGAAGTATTTGATGATAGGACTTGTCAAGGTGGTTAAACTATCAGCAAAAGGATTTAGAACATATTTTCTAAGCTAAAGAACAAACTTCACACAGAAGGTAAAGCTACTACAATAGATGAAAAGAGAAATAGAAATATGGCGATTGACATGGTTCAATAGCAGTTTTAAAATACTACAATTCAATACAACACTAGGATTACTGATTAGTTCATAAATTGTACACAAATAAATCTAACAAACAAGGAGCCAGACACCCTGTTTCAGAAGAAAATAACACACTTAAAAAAAAATAAGAACGCTTTCTTTTATTAACGTGTATTTATCACATTCTTACAACATACCGCTTGACTGAATGCAATGCAAACATCTCTTGCCATTTCCTTCTCAGCAGGAGTCAGTAACACTGGATACCTAACCTGTCAGATGAGATGATAAACATGCTTCAATACAGAAGTTAAATTACTGTTTCAAGCAAGCAATTCTGGCCTGCTTTGCAATGGTACATGTTTGTTCCTTCTATTAATCCACACAAAATTAAAATAACCATGAGATGTTTGCATGATTAGGGAACAAACATTTTTTAACAATTACCAACAAAAAAGAAAAATCAATTTAGGCAACCAGAAAGAATCAAAAGACCCAAGAGGAAGATGGTGCCTGAAAGATTTTAGAAAATCTATGAAGGTTTAGTCTTTGCTTGGTTGAGGAGGTAGAGGTATCTAATTTAGAATAAAAGTTACATCACACTTTCTTGGTACAAAACTGAGATTGCAACTCACTTATGCGACGCCTTAGTACTCTACAATGTTTGACCACTCCTATACCATAAAGGTAGTTCAGAGTTATTTGCAACCCTTCACCAAGCAACACGAAATCAAAATCTTTGCAATGACCATCTTGTAATGCTAAATGTACAGGCAAGGATAAACAAAATGTAGATCATGAGAACAGAGAAAGAATATCTGAGAGAAGAGACAAAATCTACTTACTTCCTTCCCATTAGGATTTCTCATAACAACACCATCAACAACAGGAGACTTCCTTGCCTCAGCATGCGCATATTCAGGACCTACTGTATACACCTACAGTCATTTATGAAAATTCTAGGAGACCATTCTAATATGCTAAAGGATATGGAGAAACATTCCAAATACATTTAAGAGAAAAGGAATAGAAAGCAACATAAATCTCAAAACTGCCAAACCTTAACATCTGTCCCTCCAGTAGGCATAAATTCCTCATAAATATAGGATCCTTCACGCCTCACTCTTCTCACTTCTGGGTGAAATTCACTGGACCTATTGCCAACCTAAGATAATGTAATACCCAAAACAGATATCAAGTTGATTAGTTATACATCAGACTATCAGTAATATAACTAATAAGAGTGAAAGGAAAACCAGAAATTATCAAAAAAGCATGTTACTGAAAAACAAACTATGTCAAAGCTCAAGTTAGAAGGCATAGAAATGTTAAAATTTATATTCCCAACAAACCATATATGCTTTCTAAAGATTGTATTGCAATATAATCATTGGAGATAGCATATGCACACACATCCCAACCAATTCAATCCTCCCATTTAAAAATAAATATAATTGAATAGGTTGATGTTTTTTACAAAGATAAGAACTAATAAAACCTCACCCTTGTGTTAGTTATTTAGGCAGGTAAACAAACCAAGACAGTAGTCACAATTTGAACAAGTCTATTGGAAAAAGAATGTCTTCTAAATCATATCATGTTAATGGTACAATATTACACCCATGACCCACCTACCTATGGAGAGTGCCTAAAGCTCACCTTCCTAAATAATTCCTTCATACCTCCACCTGCTGAACTGGGATAATATATCATTATACTGTGATTATCAGCTTCACAAGGCACAAAAATAACAGTTATTATCACATTTGAGAAATATATTTCCAATTGTGATTGTGTGTGCATAGTCCAATAATAATTGCATAATTATGGCATCTTGGAGATTATAACTTCCATTCATTTAGTATATGATACAACAAGAAAATCATGTTAGATAACTTGACTTGCAATGGCAAAACCAACAAAATAGAAAGTACTTTAATAAGTAAACACTAACATATTAAGGTATGCCAAATAAATAACATGATGCAAATGGATTCAACCAACATTTCATCATCTTATGTCCCAAAGTCATGATAAATTGGTAAGACGCAGAGCAACGAAAAGGAAAATGAAATTTTCATTTTACCAACAACAATAAAAGTGTTTTTGTTGGACTTAAGAAATAATAAGACACTGAATTCAGAATAAATTATAGAAATCATCTGTTTTTAGTCCAGATTTGAGTACAAACACAGGGTTGCCCTCAAACAAGGAGCTTCCTCCTTCAAAACACCAAAAATAACAATCAGTATAGCCAATAATTCGGTCCATCAAGATACGACAAAACACATTGAAATCAATAGACATTTTATCTTAGAAAAATTCAACAACAGAGTTGTTCAATTGACCTAGATTTCAACAAGACAGCGGCTTGCTATATTCTCACCAAAATAGGGATTCCTAGGACAACCTGTTTTGGAACTGTATAACATATAGGACCCAACTTGAGGGAGTGTAGAAAAGGAGCTGATCCTATTGCAATTACTTAGGTACAGTTGTGCAATTTTAGGATATTTTTGTATGTAGTTTATTTCCTAATAAATAGGATCAGGATTTATTAGAAGCAGAAATTCCTGATTTTATGGGATTTATGCCATGGGTCATAGCTGGAAATCCAGCTATATTCAGTTTAAATAGGACTGCAATTCCTCTTATTTTTACAATGAGAATGAATACCATTATTTTACAGATAGTTAAACAATAATGCATACATAGTCCATGTTGAGAAAAACTCAAGTTTCACATCAAGAGATAAGACCAAAATAGAGTATATAAGTGGGAGGCAACTCTCACGCTATGAGCTAACTTTTGGGATTGAGTTAGGCCTAAACTCACATTCTAAGATGGTATTAGAGTCTATCCTAGATCCATCAAATGGGTCACCTATCATGTCATCCACGCACCAAGTCCAAAAGTGTTGGACATGAGGGGGTGTGTTGAGAAAAATTTAAGTCCCACATTTAGAGATAAGGCCAAAATGGAGTATATAAGTGGGAGACAACTCTCATCCTATGAACTAGTTTTTTGAGTTACGTTAGGCCCAAACCCACATTTTAAGTGTCCACAGCTGTAAAATGTTAGATTTAGCCAACTGTGTAAACAATTATTTACCTCACACAACTTGTAAGCTATACCATGTGAATGCTATCCCCCATTGTTTCCGCTTGAAATTTAGAATATCACTTATTTATTGCATGTTAGTTAATTTTTCATCTATATAAATGTCCATGTTAGGCCTTGTAGTAAAATATTTAATTTTTTAAAAATTTTGTAAGTATTTTGTGTCTCCACTCCATAGGATATTAGGAATAGGATCACCTGTAGTTCAAAAACAAAACCCAGTTTCAAATTAATGATCTAATTTTTTTAAATTATGCTTTATTTATAATTTAATGTGTAAATTTTATTTTTAAACAAGACAATGCAATGTACATTGCATATATCAGTAGCTTCTTGGGGGGAAAAAACTGATGAAAGAAACGGTAGCAAAGTAAAGAGTTTCACCCACACAAGAAACAAGCTTACCATCAACAGGCTTCTCCACAAATGGTTTAAAAAACCGCATGCCATGAACCTCAACAAAATCTTCTTCCTCAATAAAGTAATCCAGTTGTTGGTATGGGACATCCCTAATTACAAGGGCATATCTTGGAACAGGGATTCCAAACATTTCAAGACGCTTGAAGCCCAAAATTGAACATTATTAAAAAAAAAAAAAACTATATATCATAAAAGAAATAGCATAAAGCATTTTGACTGTAATTGGTCATACATTAATAACTAACATGAAGAAACAGAGATATGACTTTCACTAAGTTTAAATGCATGTCCCGGGGGAAGAGGGGAGGGACATAAATGACAAACAGATCAGCCCAAGCCCAAGACAACTTTAATGAGTGTATTTTTTTCTATTTCCCTTATTTCTTCCTTAGAAAAATTTGAACTAACACAAACTCAAACTTCAGTTTTTGTAGTCCTTGGTTTGGCTTCATGCTAAAAAACAACATATAAAGATCAGACTTCTAATAAACAACGACAAACAGGTTAGGCCTTAATTTGAAACCTAAGCCAGAACATTGAAGGAAAAGTCAATCTTTACAGCATGAGGAGCAGAGTTATCAGCATATAACCAGACAGCACATTTGCAAAGCATTCAAAGCTAAAAAAACAAGGCTTCATCATACTTGAACTTTACATAGCATTTAGAGCACAGCCTAACTGGAAAAAAAACGAAGAGAGAGAGATAGAGAGAAATTGATTACATCCATGTACCTCATATACTTTCCTTCTATCATGAAGAAGGTATTGGGGCTCCAGTTCATTTACTAGAAAAGGTCTGCATCACAGTGTATGAGTAATTTTTAGACCTGTAAACCTTCTCATCCAAACATTCAAAGTAAAAATACAACAAAAATAACAAAGGAATGTATTAGAGTAGCTACTTCTGCTTGTCTAGTCTTTTTGTCAGCAGTTACATAGTTACATTCAGTTAAAATTAGATAAAAGTCATAAAACTGACTCTCTGATAAGAACCTTGGAAGAAACACACCTCAAAAGCTAAGCATTGCAGTTGGAGAGTCCAAAGCCTTGTAAACCCTACACCAGAATCCCATACTCCCAATGTGAGACTCAAGTTCCATACCTTGCATTTGGATCCTAACATCCCACCACGCTCCATAGCTTCAGCACTCACATAGGCTGGTTGTACACTAGCCCTCTAACTAATCCTAGGCAAACACTACAATAACAATGCCAACAGCACCACCCGTGCTACTCAATTGTAGCTAAGAGACATGGAGAAGAACTCTAATACCAATTGATAAGAACCTTGAGAAAACCACACCACAAAAGCAAGTCATTGCAGTTGGAGAGTTAAAAGCCTTACAAACCCACACAAGAATTCCATACTTCCTATGTAGGACTCAAGTCTCATACTTTGCAACTGGATCCTAACACTCTAACTGAGTGCCGTTAGCTGCAGTCAGTCTAAGCATATATTGTAATTGTTCTCAGTTTAAAGATAAGGTTTAATAACAGAATACTAGTTCAGATTTATCTCTCTGTTTTCTCTAGCTATCTTACTCTTATTCTCATTTTCTTGGAATGTCTACCTTTACCACCTACCTTTATCAATTTTAAGAAATTATTGTGAGTGCAAATATTTTAAGTGAGCTTCACCATTGACTGAGGAACAGAAACCAATGCAGCAGGCAATATATGCAGTAAATTTGAGCAATAGCCCACTGATTCAACAGTTACACCAATTAAATAAGAATGATTTAGTCTGGCTAATTGAGATCTCTATCATATCCTTCTCCAGGAAAAGAAGATGACTTCATGATATTAGATTCAATATTGTAGGAACCTCGCATAGGAAAGGAGGTGAAAGTCAAACCAATAGTGGATCAATAATACCCTGTGGACATTTCAAAATCTTCCTAGAAGTTAGAGGCTAACTCCAGTGACAATCACTTTTAATTATTCTTAAGATTAAGAAGCAACCTAAAAGTTTAAGAATGACGACATTCTCACAATTGTACATTTCACATGCCTTAATCTGCATGTGAAGTCAGGAATAAGACTTTTCACACTCATACAAAACTTAGGTAAGAATTCCATGGTCAATGGTGCTACCTAATTCTCCACACATAATGTGCAAAGACTAGCACAAAGGCATTACAGTTCCACTAGAATAAAAAGCCAGTTACGGGCTACAAAATTGTGCACCACTAGTATCATATAAACAGAGTTCCTTGCATGTAAGAGTAATAATGCCTCCCAATTTCAGCATCCGAAACAGAAATCCCTTGAAATACCCGCAAGCAAAGCAACATAAAAAAAAAATCACATCAAAAGTTATATAAACTAAATACACCAGAAAATAAAGGTTTTTGTTTTCTAGATGATTGTCAATAAGCTAGTATACATGTATTGTCCTATTATATTTATACAAGAATTTTGACCATCATGAGTGTAACTAATCATGGCCCTATATGTAATTCTGGAACATTTTAGTGTTTCATAATTCAATGTTTTGACTATCTTACATATAGGCTGATGAGTAACAAAACATATATACAACATTCAAATCAAATAAAGAAGGTAAATAAACAAGCTTACTTTCTTAAAGTAGCATATGCCGCAGCCTTTTCAAGGGGATATCCCGAGGAATAGAAAGCAATCAAACAATCACATATTGGCCAGCTGAAATAACACAATATTTAAAAATTAACAGCATGACTCTTAACATCTAAAAGGTGAACAAAAATAAAATAGTTCAGCTATAACTTAAATGTTGCAAGTGTAAATACAATTAATGCTGTGATGTCATCATGAAATTTTTAAGTAGTGAATTTAGATGCATGAGTTAAAAACTCTAAACTGTAGCTGTAAAACAACAACGTTGGCACTGTTGCTTTTAGTTTCTTTTAAAATCTAAATATGTAGGGATTTGTACAAAAAAGGTCAAACACTTCAGCAATCTTAAACTCCAGTAAAAGCAAATGGTATCACATACATACAATACAATATAATAAATGCTTTACTGATATATGTTAATGAAACTTCTCACATACACAAAAAAAAATTCCATCATTTGCTCCTGGTAAAAACTCCAGTAAAAGGGAGTGTTTAGTTTGTTTTCCTTTTTATTTTTCATTGATATGTTTTCAATAAAAATTACAAAAGTTTCACCTTGCTTTCATTCCCATATGTTGTCTTCACAAACGTTTGATCCTATTCCCTAGGTTAGATGCATTTTAATAAAAGCAGTCACTTAAATAAACACGAGAAACTTTATTTCAAACAGAACCACAAATATTGCTCTCCAAAATGTAGAGTTCAAGCAAGTTTCCAGCTAGTGAAATTAGACTATAGTACCTCTCTATCGGTTCTTCAAGGATCACTTTGTCCCCAAAATGTATGACCTACAAATAATACAAAATATCAACCAAGGAAAAAAATATACAAGAAACAAATTGAAAAAAAAATGGAAAGCACAGCTACTAACTCTGCCGTTTATTTTACAGAACAAAACAATATAGTATAGAAACAGACTAAATAGTCTATGCATGGATAGATTTACATTATCATCTAATAAAAAATTATCACATATAATAAATTTATTGAATTTTATCATAACTACCTTAAAAATCAATTTATTGATTGACAGTATAAAATATTTTGTCCTAACAATACATAAAAATTAAACTCATAGAAATATATAAAAAAAACAACTATAGTAAATATTTTAGTTTAAAAGTCATACCAACGTCAACCATTCGTTTGGTTAACAATGTAAAATAGTGAATAGAAATTACACTCAAAGAAATACCAAAAAGACAAAGCATGATGAACTAACTAACTACATAATAATTATTCATTAGTAATAGTATGCGTCAGCAATACGAAAGAAATCGAATAATCCAAACTCTGTCACTTCCAGTTGATTCATGAACAAGCCAAAAATCCACATCAACAGGGAAAAAACATGACACTGAAAACCCGAACGCATTCATGATTCACCAACCTCGAATTCACCAAACGCTTGTAACCGGTCAAAAATCTGCCCCATAGGAGCCGAGAAAACCTGTAAAAATAAAATCCAAAAAATGAGAACAGAAAAGCAGAGGCACGGAATCACGCGCATTCTGCCGAGTTCGAACTCACCGCAACGCAAAAACCTCCGTTTACCGAATCACCGAAACACAAAAACACACACAAAAAAATAAAAACAGCGAAGCACGATTGAGCGTAAGGAAAGAGAACCTCGGAGTCACATTTCACCTTCTTTTCCATCACGCAGACGCCGATTTTGATCTTCTCCGTCACCGCCATCACTGCGACCGATTCAGCTTTCAGCTTCGCTTTCTCCAGAGCAATGGCGCGAACGTGAGAAACTGTGAACAAAACGGTGTCGTTGTTGTAACTGAATCCCCGCGCATTCCGCGAGAGAGAGAATGCGCACGTGAGAACCGAGGAGGAAATGGCGGAAACTGTTTGAGTGTTAGCGAAGACTGAAGAGTGCGAGCAACTCGGAAAATATATATATATACTCGGAAAAAAAAAAAAAAAAAAAATATATATATATATATATATATATATATATGAATAAATGAAATAAACGAAAATTGGTTCTGGTTCGGACAGCGGAAAACTGAGTCTTAAAGGAAGCTACGAGAGGAGAGACAGAGAGAAAGAGAGAGAGAAAATGAAAAAAAAAATGTAATGTTATAAAGAATGTTGTGAGCACTGTATAACTGCCAGTGGCACATTTGTTTAACTGTAGCGAATCGAAATTCCTCAAGATAAGGAATGTCTTAACAAAACTAATTAAAAATTACCACTATTAAATAAAATATTTTATTATTAAAAATTACGGAAAATTATATTAAAAATTACCACTAATGGTACTTTATCTAAGTATATCATATACGGGTCAAATTAATTCTAATCTCTACTCTATGGGTCAGAACGAGGGATGAAATTCACTAATTATAAATATAACAATTGTCAATATTTCTATTTTAAAATAAATAAATTACGAGTAGTTTTGATAAAAGTTGAATAATTTAATAAGTTTTCTTAATTTTTTATATCTTTTATTCCTCAACTAAAATTTTAAACATGTTTATTAATTTTATATTTTATTTAAGGAGTTTTTTACGGGTATGGAAGGTTATCTATTAAGAGAAATTATTCTCTTAAACAAATATCGGTTTTTTTGAAAAATTAATTCCTAACTTTTGACAAGAAAATGTTTTCAATTCACCAAAAAGAATTATTAATTTCTCTTTTATTTAACGATATTTCTTCCATGTTTAAGTGATATGATAATGAATGTTATAATTTTTTGTTCTTGTTATCATATGCAATCGGTTATGTAACATAAAAAAAATATTACTAATGTATTTTAAATAGTATTAATGAATTTCATATACATCTTATTATTAAGTAGTTTAAAATTATATTGTATTTACCGACATTCGTGTAAAATATATTTAAGAATATTTCCAAATATGTGGCACTTATGATTGCATGGACAAAAGTTTTTTCATCAAGAAATTGTTAATTAAGAGGAATAGGAAATTTATATTTTTGTGGGAACATCAAATTCAAAGTGTCACTCTTATTGTTTATTTGGGTGGGTTTGTTATGGATTTGTGAGAATGGACATTTTGGGATGCTGGAATATGCAATGGAAAGGAGGGTGGTAAACCTTTTCCAGGAAGAAGACTTGCAGAGAGAGGGTGGAAAAAGGTGGACAAGTTGAATTTGATTTTGGGATTTTCTGATACCAAAGCATCAAAGTGAGCCCAACTTTTACGTTTCTAAGTCACTATCCTAGAGTGAGACTTGCTACAACAGTTATATATATTTTCCAGATACAGAAAAATAAAATTGAATTCATGATTGTATATTTAAAAAAAAATTATTATTATTATTAACAGTGCTTAGATTAATTAGCGCGAGATTCTTCTAACTTAATTAATAATTTTAAGTTAAAATCACACTTACTAATACTTGTTAAATACTTAAAATGAGAATTTTATTAATTACCATTTGACTCAAATAAAATTATTCACTGTAAAAATGAATACATATGTTTTGTACTTAAAAAATCCTTAAAGCACATGATTATATGTCAATCGTGCTACAATATTAATAGTTACAAGAATTAACCTTAGAACCTAATATTAGCTATTGGGATAAGTAAGACAAAAGTGGAATTTGATGTATGAGCACCAAATATTTGGTGTCTGGTATTTGAGGCCCCACAAGTGAGATCATTGACTAGAGTCTATGGGCTTCCCAGTCCTTTCAACCAATTTGCTCTTTTGTTTTCTTATCATTTTAAAATGCATATATCTTGTCAATTTTTTAGTATTTGTTTCATTGTAATTAATTTTAAAAAAAGTAAAATATGAAAAAGTATATATATATATATATATATATATATATATATATATATATATATATATATATATATAAAGTCAGATATCATTATTATTATTATAAGATTAAAGTATTCCCCTAGTCTTTATAGTATATCCCTCTTAAGTTTTTTATAAGAAAAGTACAAGTTTTAGTTACTCCACGGCTCCATACATAAATTAATCATCCTAGACGATCAGAAACAGCTGTAGGCATAAGCATCAATCCACCTCCAAAACACAGTAGTATAAAAAGATAATATAATTATCTTTTTAATAATTATTTTTAGTTGTAAAACACTTATTAAGTTATTGGAAAATAATGTTGTATATATGTACCAAAGAAAATCAAGATGATGCTATTTTATTACAACTACTCGTACTAGAGAACATAATCCTTGAGAAAACCTAAGCCAGAGAGAGACTCAAGGTACTCAATGAGTCTTTCTATGTGTGATTGAAACACTAGAGAACATGTTTATGCTATGTGCTCTCCGACAATTCTTGTGACCATTTTTTGATGTGTGTTAAAGTGTGATACTTATTGTGCTTCTCCATGTGTGAAGGTGTGGTGCTATTTATCACACCTTACTCATGTGTTAGAAAGCTCTACAACCCCATTGTGTATGGGTACATTAGGTTTGTGGACATAGGGTCATGACACCATGGCATCGCAACATAATAGCTAAATTTCCCTCAATCATTCTAATTAGTTCAAACATCTTCATTAGCTTGATATTTCTTTAGAGCTTGACCTTATTTTGTGAATATCAATTGGTCTCCTTAATCACATGATGTACAACATCTCAGGTGTCAAGACTAAAAGGAATAGATGCTTGATAAAGTTGGTCTCCTTGGCTAGACTGTCCTCATCCCTTCAAGTGTCAAGTTTGAAAGGCATGAGTGCTTGATAAGGTCAACACCTGGCCAGATAGTTCATAATCCATTAAGCATCGAGCATAAAAGGCATGGACACTTAATAAGATCAAGCTTCCTGGCTAGATGATTCATGACCCTTTAACTGTCCACCCCGAAAGATATGAACCCTTACAATCCCTCAAATGTCAAATTTAAAATGTGTGAACACTTGATAAAGTCAACCTCCTTGACTAGATGATTCACAACCCCTTAAGCGACAAGACTAAGAGACAAAGGCTTAGGATGACAAAAATATATATTACAATAAATAAGACTTAGAATGAATAATATCAAGACTTTTGTTCACATGGATACTTGTTCATATAAAACTACTTAAATATCATCACACGTATATAAATAAGTTACTTAAATTGTAGTATTTTCATTAATGTGTAGATAGATTTCAAGTACTGTTTTTAGAATCATTGTTGATTAGGACAATTATTTTATGCTTCATTTCTTGCATTCATTAATTGATGTATTTTGAATTAATAATTTATTAATATAATAGCTAGTTTTTCTATTTTCTAATAAGTATCTATGAATAGCCACGAAATTAATCAAATTCATAGGTATACCGGTATTGGTATAGGACGGACACATGACAAATTTTTATCTAAGGAGATGAGTGATAGGAGACTACTACTACTCATGCTCACCCGACCTTATTTCCATCCCTAGTGTGGGCACTTGAAAAGGTAGACCTTTAAAGTACCAACAACAATGTCTCAAATATAATTGTTTTACGAAAAAAAGATATTTGTCGGAAAAAAGACACTTTTAGGTTACTTTCAACAGCCCATTTCAAAAAGAACTTTCCGAATTAAAATCTCATCCATTAAACAATGTTTATCCTCAGAAAAGGAAAAGTACATCCAAAAAGAAATGAGATAAAATGTAACACTTATCCTCGTTGACATCCCAAAACAGAAACATCAAGTTGCCTACACAAAAGCATGCGACTTTGCAAATTTGCGTTTACTTTGAACCCAGATAAGAACCAAGTGCTAATCCACCAATAGTGGTTCCTGCAATAAATCCTCCCGACCAAGCATTCTGTACACAGAACAAAGGAAAATGCATGAAGTTCGGAGTCTTGAGTATACCACCAATCAATTAGTCATAAAGTTGTTCTCCTTTTCTTTTTATGCCAAAAGTGAATGAGCCAATGGTTCTAGGGAAAAATTGACCCTCAAATTATGCTACATTTCTAATGCTAACTTACCAAGGTATAATATCATATTTATGATTAAATACAATATAAAATTTTCCTTTTCAATATAAATTACTTTATAATTATTTCTGTCCATTATTTCCCTTATAAAAGAAGGCCACGTAAAATTTCATTTAATTGCCAAAAATACATTGACCTTTAAATAGAAGACTTCTTGAGCACTGTTTATCTAGCTTTTCTATAAAAAAAGCTCTTATAAAAAATCATAGACAAAAACCCAACACCCCCCTACCCCCCCAAACAAAAAGTTGTATAATATAGTATATAGCATATAGATATAGTATATGCTACGAATACTTTGGGAGGAAAAATCAAAGGGCTTACGCTATTTTAAGAAATACGTCAAATGTGAGGCAACATGAAAGCACAATAAGAATATCCAGTGACAATTAAAGTTGAAGTGAAACTTCCAAACTAGAATATACCACGAACCAAAATAATGCTCCATGGTAAGAATTCAAAAATACAGCGTATGGCATATAAAAGGTTATATTTTTAATAACTTGGGAAAATTTATGTCCATTAAACCTTCATATTTTTATAATCACACGTATTTACCTGGAAATTGAAACCACCAGTTACCCCATCAACATTCAGTATCTGCAAAATTAGCATTATTGTATTACCATGCCATAGAGTTATAGTTACTTCTTAAAAAAATTCAATAAAAGACACAAGTTTTAAATTTAAGCTACCTCTCCAGCAAAGAACAGGCGTGAGCAAATTTTGCTTTCCATTGTATTAAGCATAATCTTAAAAAAAAATCAGTTGAATTATATTTCTAATTAATGGAATGGTAGGGAGGAAGAAGGAAAAAATTGAGAAAGAAAGAGAACCTCTGATAAGGGCACACCACCAGCAGTAACAAATTCATCCTTAAATTGACCCTTTGTCAGGACCAAAAAAAAATGTTAAATCAAGGATACACGACAATATTAATATTAAAGAAAGTACAGAAAATCTTACCTTGCCTGTAACTTCAAATACACAGTCCTTTAATAAAGAACCAATGGACATCAATGAACTATTTGAAATGGAAGCCCACAGAATATCTCCACTTAAACCCTACATATGATGAATATTATTTATATAATTTGTAACAATTTTTTTAGCTACAACTCTACATTAATTAAAAAAAATTAGTAATTGCTATAAAACCTGTCGTTCCAACACATAGCTCCAAAATCTTTTTGTTATGCCAAATTCGGGAGGACAGGAATTGAGTACCTTTTGTTTCTGCAAAAGGCACAAGCAAAACAACTTACTTCAATCATTTTTAACACAATTGGCTGCAACTTTGTAGTGAATGGCATCATAGTTGAAATTTACATGGAAATAGTCTTTTTGATCAAACTGATTACATTGAATTAATGCTAGTTTCTGAACACAAGTAAATAAAATTGTGGAAAGGAGAAATTTATAGCATGATTGTAGCTTATCTTGATACAACTTTATACTAAATAATGTAAATCTGTACATGCAATTCCATTTTGTAGATTCATATTAGACATTCCAACTATCAAGCCAAACAAAAATTTTCTTCTCCCTAAGCATACAAGTTCCGTAAAATGTCAAGCAAAGTAAATAGATTTATGCTACAAAAATTAACCAACTGAGAAAAGAATCTTATATATAATCAACTGCCACTTCCAACTTAATAAAGCATAATATAGGTTTGCAGAATTTTGCAGAAGCACTAAAACCATAATTTACCGCATATTGAAGCTTGTGATGAGAAAGAACTGACTTCAAACTTTCCACGTGCAGATCAGGGATAAAATCCACAAAAAGTTTGCCTGCATCCAAATTATAACAATATCTGTAAAAGGAAAAATGAAAATGCTGGAGCACTTCAGAATAGAAAGAGTTCACTTGTGTGAAAATGATTTACAAATCCTACCAAAAGTTACAAACCATAAAAAAAAATTACAAATGAAATGATTTGTAAATAAATTGAAATCCTAAACCATCATCTCAAAACTAGTTTCATACAAGAATTCGTATCAATTTTATAATAATTTTAAAGACTCCAAACACAGGGTATGGGAAAAGATTTTCCTTTACCTTTGTAACCTGAACTGAACAGAAAACGAGCACCCCAAGCAGATAATCGAAGAACAACCGGCCCACTAAGCCCCCAATGTGTAACTAACATGGGACCAACCTAAAATTTCAAAATATTATGTATGTTTTTCACTATTTAATCGGTGGTAATAACAAAACGTACCTGAGTAAGCTGAGGTATATTCCTTTGGACACTATCCAATTTTAGCCTCACTTTAACTTTGGGGAATGTAACCTGACAATTAAGGAAAAAAAATATAAAGGACTAGAAAAGAAATAAAAAAACAGAAAAGAAGCTCATGTTAATAAGAAACAACTCTATAATCACTAAAAAACAGAAAAGAAGCTCATGTTAATTAGAAACAACTCTATAATCACTAATCAGCAATAATGAGTTTGAATCATGAAACCCAAGAGCATGCTTCTCCAATCATGTGCAACTCCATTATAAGCATTTCTGAATCATGTAACAGGTCTAGATGATATATATAGTCAAGCTCATCATCTAAGAAACGAATTGATGCCTGAGGCCAATAGATAAATTCAAAATATGGGTCTTACAAAGTCCAAACTTATGATCAAAGGAAAAAGCTCCACCGGATCAAACCTTCCAAACCCTTCAAGCTTCCTGACCAGACAATTTCTGTCATATCTGCATTTAAAATACGTATGTCCAAAATCCCAATCTTATGAATGGCAGCTACAGGAAGTTACTTCCAATGTTCCATGATCATTTGCATAAAAAATCACAAGGAGTGTGAGCTGCTGCAGTGATGCAAACTTGCTTATTTGCTTCTTGTTACAAATTGCGATGCATTGTACCATTAATCATGTCTTTAACATTAAAAATAGAACACGTCACCTTCACAAGGGCAGTAAACAGCACATTAGCAAAATGATCATGTTCAACAAGGTATGCTACAAGTTCTCTGAAACCTGTCTCCCAAACCCTGACTAAACATTTCAGTACTGGTTGTCCAAGAGATTTGCCAACAAAACTCTTCAGATTGTTTTGGTTAATAGTGTTCCTCATCAGTTAGTTTCACAATAGTAACATTTTCGCCATGATTAGTTCAATTCCAACTTTTATTGCCTTCATAATATCCATAAAATAACTGAGCAACCTATAACCTCAATTGGTCCACTCTAATCACTATGCTGAAGATCCCTGCCAGCAGGTGAAAGTCAAGGGATAGATGAAATCAAATGTAAAAAATTCATTTCCAGTGACAATAAGTGAGCTTTCCTCAGTCAAAAGTCAAAACATTGAGCGCAACCTGTAATTTCTTTTGCACAGTATGGGCATTGGTAACTATCCTTCATTCCCAGCCTCACCTTCCTGCATCACACTTTCCTCTAGTTTAGAAAGTGTGTTTCTACTGTTTCCATTTATTGCTCATAATTGAAAAGGGAGTATTACTGTCAGTTTCTCTTCTATATTTGTAGTGAAATCCAAATCCAAATCCTCATCCTCAATCTTAATCTAATTGGAACTGACATTGCAAACCATTTCCATTTCTAATACTATCCACTTATCATTAACAAACAGCATCCAGGGTGTATTGTAAACCATTCATTGCACAGTTGACAGAGCCTTGATCAGCGAACATTGATTTAAGCTACCCACTGGCATACTCCTCCAAAATGTTACAGAGTTGCATCAGATTTTATCTTTTAGTTGGTAATTTGGTAACCTCTCGTTATTATGTGGAGAAAGTAGCTTGAGTGATACCGTACATCATTCAATGTTTTCTCCTTTCTCAATCTAAAGCTCACAAATGAATGATGGCAACTCCCATTAACACAATAAAAAGTAGATAAGCATGCTTATACAGTTATACTGCAAATCAATACTAAAAAAGTGGCATGGCCAAGAAAAGGGAAAAAAACAATGGTAATGAAAAAGAACCAGAACTTGAAATTTTTTTTAAAACTATACAGTAATAGCTTAACAGATAGATTCTTTACCCCAGACAACTCTCGCAAACGCAAATCTTCTATTTTGAAAGTAAACAAGCTCGGCACTGGATCTACAACTGAATGACCAAGCTGAGATGCAAGAGTATAACCCTGTGACATAAAGAAATTGATTTAAAAAATATGGCATGATTCATGCATCTTAATTCAAATAAATCAATTATACACTACAACCTGACGGCTACTACCACTAGCAATCAATAGATAATCAGCTTCGACATGCTCAGCATGAACAGATGTATGCTGCTGAACCTCAAGAAGGAATTTGCCACTAGATAAAATAGATACAGCTGTTACAGTTTTTCTGGTCTGCACAGAAACTATTTGAGAATACACAGTTCAGCACTGACAAATTGAATGTATATCATGATAAATCCTAAATTCAAATGATTGTAAACAGAGACAAAAGAAGTGGACAATTATGATTTCTAATAATTTAATAATGCATTTCATAGATAGGGATCAAGGAATATGAATTTAACATTTCCAACTTGAACACAAACCATGTTATTGACGAATCATCCATTTTGAAAAGTGGATACTTCAAGTTTATGTAGAACCAAGATAAGTGTAGCAAAGAGAGGGTTACACCGAATTATCAGTAGGAAAGTATATTATTGTATTGGAGGCAAAATTAACTTTTAGTAACTTTCAATTGCTTTTTAGATAATTGTTCAAAGTAAACTATGAAATAGAACAAAAAACAAAAATTTTATGATGTAGCTCGGATTGCATCATTTTACTTGGATTTTAAATCTACCATTTCATATATAACATTTTGACTTAAGAAAATGGCAAATGTTATACCCAAGCGGGATGAAACTGTGGCAGCTATTAATTGCAGATTTAAAATATGTGCCTATACTATAACCATATAACATTTTGGCTTATGAAAAAAGTGAACCTCAAACTAATATTCATATTCACAGAGAAAACAAAAAGACAAAAAGACATGATTCACCAGCTACAAAAATGTTTTATCAGGAGACTGGGATTTAACTTCAGAGTTCAGAGAAAGAGTCACACTGTATAAGTTAATGGAAACATAAGATAAAAGAAAGCTCAGTAGTTTTTAAACACAAGGTTTCATCAACCAGAATCCACATTATGCAAACAACCACAAACATTACTTAAGTCAACATACCTCCCCTTTCCTTCACTTCAGACATGAGGCAATCAATTATAGAAGAAGAACTATTGCTGACTGGAAATACCCTGCCATCATCCTCAACCTAAGAGCAGTTAATCCAAAATAAGAAATGTACATTTGAAAGTTGAAACAGAAACAAGTAACAAGCAGCTTTTTCAAAGGAAAACCTTTAGTTCCACCCCTTGAGAGACAAACCAAGACATTGTATCCACTGGGCCATGCGTATTAAAGAAAGATCCTCTCAGTTCCTTGTGACCCCTCGGATAGTTTTCTGCCAAAATCTACAAACTAATCATATCCCAAACATTTAAGTTACCATTATGATAATCCAATAAAGTAATTAGATGCAAGTAGGACACAGCAAAACAAATATCCAAGACCAAAATCAACACAGATAAAACTGATAGAATGACCAGCTCAACAGCAGTTGATTACAAACACCAAATTAACTTCAGTTAATCCATTCTCTTAAAATAAAATAAAACAATGATCTTAGAAAGGAAAAGTGACATGCTACAAGTGCAAGGTGGTTAACACTTAACAGACTATGCCACAAGAAAACATGTGTGTTTAACTTCAAAAGGAGAGGAGGATTACCATATTGTCAACACAATGTCCATTAGTCACATTGCACCGTCCTCCTCCAGAAACTTTCACCTGCCAATAGTACATTGAGAAGAATGAGAACACTGCAGAACTGAATAGCACGGTAGCATTATTTATCCACATGATATCATTACACAGACCTTGGAGAGAGGCTTTCCCTTCTCAATAACCACCACACTAAGATGGGGTGCTACAGTCTTGGCATGAATGGCTCCATACACCCCTGCTGCTCCACCCCCAACAACCACTAACAGCTCCTCCTTTGACTTCACAACAAAGAACACAACTTTGGAGTCTTAGTCATGTCAAATGGTGTTTGAAAGCATAGTTGGTTAAAATAAAGACAAAACTTATTTATTATCTTTTGAAGGCAATGTTCAAACATTATGAATACTAAGGATCCGTTAGGTAGAGTAGGAAGAAATGGGAAAAAAGTGAATCGAAATGAAAATTTAGAATTAATGTATATTGTAAAAGTGTGAGTCTCACATCATTTTACTGTTTATTTCTCTCTTTTTCCACTCACTCTCCAAATGAAGGCACCCTAAATGTGAATGCCTCTCCCTGCAAAAGTTCAAACCTTGTTTTCCACGTTGCAGATAACACTGTCGACATTAAACATGAACACTTCTCTCTAAAAAAAATTCGAACTTTAGTTCACTATGTTACGGGTACTAACCCCTTCCGCTAGACCCAAGTCGTAACTTTTATACTTTGTAATGCTCTTCAACCAAAATTTGATTGGAATAAGAAAACATTGATAGCACTGTACTAAGCTTTGTTTTGTCTTTTAAAACAACTGAAGCAAAGGATTAAGAAAGAAAAGAAAAGGTACCCACCTTTGTGGCTGGGGAAATGGCAAGGGTAGTGCACCTCCTTGCCCTGGGGGTGAAGAAAAGGTTCATATGTTTGTAGTGAATGGTAGGAAGTAGTGAGGAAAACCCAAGACAGAGAACAGAGTGGTTTGGTTGTCCAAAACCTGAGATGCACTGTCTTACCATAACATATTGCAGAGTCTGAAACACGCCTGCAATACTTGCCATTGTCTCATCATCTCATCGGAGATGCTCCTCGGCAGTGTTAAGTGTGTGTGTCTTTATGTACACATTACGTTTTCCTCACACCGCTCTCAAGTTTTCGGAAATTCTATAAACACCCCTTAGTTTGTAAGAATTTGCAATTCTTTTTAGTTTTGCATTAGGCTAACCCAACCCGTTTTGGATACGATTAATTCATCAAACCAATTTGGATCGAGTTTTTCTTTTATTTATTGTTTGAATTGAATAAGTATGGATTGGATTTGGATTACAAGTTTTTTTATATTAAATTTCATTGAAATTTGGTATAAAAAATAAATAAATAAATCATTAAAACTAAAATCTTAATTAAATGAATGATATGAGAATTAGCTGAGATTTTAAAAATAATAGTATTAAACAATATAAAATTAGTTGAGATTTATTTTATATTGAGACTAACAAAAGGTAATTTTTTTTCTTTTTTATATTTAAGACAAGAAGGAATCTTTTGTGCACATGAAGTTATAGTTCTTTTTGTGCCCTATAGCTTTCATGCCACATGTTTACTAAGGTCAAGACATCAACTATATGTTAAGTTTGCATATAACCTTAACTTAAACTCATTCAAAGAATATGTAAGGCATAAATGATGATATGTGTTTGTTTGCATCTTGTTTAAGTAAATAGTGTTTTTACAAATAAGAGAAATTGGAATAGTAGCTTCGGAATGCAACAAAATGCCTTGCACATAAAATAAACACTTCATAAAGATAGATTAGATCCTAGCTAGGTGCATTGATCCATCTTCAATTACACATAATTTCATAGTGATAGATGAGTTGGCTTGCCTTAAACTACTCTACATTGATACCTTCCACTTCAATTCATGGTTTCTAAATTGTGTACAATAAATAATATTTTAGAGAGGTTTTTAAATATGTAGTAAAAAGATAGTAGCCAAATTTATTTAAATTATTGCACACTTGTGTTCCCTTCCACGAACAAAAGGAGTGCTAATAATATTATTTCTTATCAAATAAAATTAATAAGAATGGTGTTATGTATTTATACCTTGATGTTTTATTAGTTAAATGATAATAAGTTAAACAATTAAAGAAATTAAATGATCCAACATTAATTAACCATGTTTGTTCAAATGTTTATTTCATTTAAAATTATTATTGCTCTGAATTTCCTAAAATCTATAAAATGAAGAGTGGGATTTAATGAAATCCATGTCAACTAATATGTCTCACCAAATTTCTTCCAACAATAAATAAAATAAACAACATGTGTACAATGATTGTAGATAATAA
Source organism: Glycine max (assembly GCF_000004515.6). Lineage (NCBI taxonomy): Eukaryota > Viridiplantae > Streptophyta > Magnoliopsida > Fabales > Fabaceae > Glycine > Glycine max. Next base: position 1,985,015 of record NC_038255.2, on the reverse strand, counting down.
GTTAGTTAATTTTTAAAATAATTAAAAATCATAAAAAATCTATTAATAATGTAACTTTTTACAATAATTGTGTATACCTAGAAAATATCATGCTAAAATTATTTAATTAGGTTTTTTTGTCTATTAATTTATTTAATTAGGTTGCTAACATTACGGAAGACTAGAGTTTTTTTGTATTTATTGAAATATAAATTTATAAAATTATTGGCATAAACACGTGGAGAAAAAACGATAGAGAAACATTGTAAACAACTCGGGTCCCCACAATACAAGTATAATAGTCATACTAACCTATAACTTCAATTACTTCTTTCAACTGTTTAGCGAGGTGCATGCAAACACAATGAGAATAAAAACTAACACACATCGAAGCAACAAAAAAGGAGTCACGACCAATTTTGGATCGAATCAAAATTAAGCATTAGACATTTTTTTTTTCATTTTTTTAGCAACCAAATGAAAACAAGAAAGTGAGAGAAAATCAATCTCAATGGGGGTATCACAAGCCATGGACGCTCTTCGAAAAAGAGCAGTGTTTGTGAAAGAGTCACTTCACAAGAGTCAGACCATCACCGATAACATGGTTTCTATTCTCGGTTCCTTTGATCATCCCCTCTCCGCACTCGAAACTGCCATGCGTCCCACTCAGGTATGCCACAATGTATCCTTATAATGCACAAAATAATGCATGAACAACATGAGACATAAACTATCAATTTCAAGAAAATGGTTTTTTTTTTAACTATGTTAATTGGTATAGGATAACTATGTTAATATTTCAGACTTAAACTGAAATATTACTTAAGGAGATGAAGTCTGATACCACTCGGAAAAAAATAAATTTATGCTATCATGAGCTTCATTGATCAATGTTGTTATTTTGTTATTGTTATTGTTCTTTCATGTTATTTACCTTTTATTTATTGTTTTACTTTAGTAGAGTGTTTTTTTATTTTTTATTTTTCCTGTTAATGTGGTAGATAAAAACACATTCAATTCGTAGCGCACACGATAATATTGACAATAGAAGTTACATTTGCTATAACAACGTTTAAAATAAGCTAAGGATTAATCTGAAAAAATCTTAGTTGTCTATCTATGGATAAATCATAATTGGTCAGTTTATGTGCTACTTGATTTTCCTCCTTCAAAAGATAGACAACTAAGATTTTTTTTCAGATTAATCCTTAGCTTATTTCTTGACCAATATTCAACGAGATGAAGGAACAAGTACCATCTCTTGGGGCAATTTCCTATGAAACATTGAAGATACGCGTCAATGGAGCGATTAACAAATTCTGTTTGGCCATTTGATTTAGGACAATAGGCTGAAGAAAACCTCAAAAGCATGCCCTACAGGCAAAATAGTTCCCTCCAAAAGTGACTCAAGAAAACTCTGTCTCAGGTAGAAACAATTGAATTGGGTACACCATGTAGGCGGGAAATCTTTGTAGAAAATCTAGCACCCAAGGTTTGTGTAGTGAATTTTGGGGGAAGCACAATGATGTGAGCATACTTGGGTAGTCTGTCAACTATCAGCCAAATGGTAGTATGCGCCTTTGATGAAGGTAAGTGCGTTAAAAAATCCATGCTAATATCATCCCACATTTGTTTTGGTACTAGAAGAGGCTGCAATAACTCCGACGTTTTTTATGGGATATATTTGTTCTTTTGGTAGGTGGAGCAGGATGCAACATAGCCCTTCGCATCTCGTGAGATACCAAGCCAATAGAAAGACACAAAGAGAATGATTAGGCATGGGTTTGAACCCAGAATGACCCATTGTTGGGGAAGTGTGATATTCCTTCAAAAGTGTGTGGCAAAGCGAACGAACCTCAGGGATGTAGATCTGATTTTTAAAGAAAATAAGCCCTTTAGAGACATGAAATACTCGTTTGAGATCATTTTCAGTTTGACATTGCTCCATAAATTTCTTGCATTGAGGATCTGATGTATACAACTTTTGCAGGTCAACAAACAAGGCCGGAACATGGGAAGAGAAAGTCTTGAGGATGGCTTCTAGTTCTTCTTGGCACTGAGAGAGAGCAATAACAACTCGATTTTGGCAACCAGGCTTGTAAATTATCTCTTAAGAGAACCCTTGAAGCTTGGTGGTCCACCTCTGCTGCTCCAGATTGGTTGAGCATATGCCACAAACTCTGCTGATCAGTGCATATGCGAAAGTGATTACAGATAAAGTATTGCCTCCACTTCTTAACCGCTTTTGTAATAACATGCATCTCCCTCACATATGCTAATTTACTCCTCATTTTGTCTCCCAACTTCTTATTGAAGAAAGCAATGGGATGTCTGACTTGCTTTAGTACTACCCCTACCGCTGAAGCTAAAGCACCTGTTTCGATGTCAAAGGGGATCGTGAAATCTGGAAACCTCAAGACATTGGTTGTTGTTATTGCTTCTTTTAACTTTGTAAAAGAAACTTTTATAATAGGCTACCAATTATACTTTGTAGTTGTAAAAGAATCCTCTTAAGGCCGAGAGTGAACAAGGTTGTGGCCAAGGCAAAATAGCTTGAATTTTCCCATTATCTGGTTGTACCCCTTCCATAGAGATTATATGGCCCAAATCATCAATTGTATGCACTGCAAAAGTACACGTAGACAACTTAGTGTAAAAGGAATTAGATAATAGTAATTTTAAAACCAAATTAAGATGAGGTAAGTGGTCAGTATAGTTAGAGCTATCAATGAAGATGTCATCAAAGAAAACCAGCAGCAAAAGGTCTCAAGTAAGGGCGTAGCAAATAATTCATAGTTGTCTAAAATGTTGGTGAAGCATTTGTAACACCAAATGACATAACAGGAAACTCATAATTGTATTTTGATAGTAGAAAATTAGTCAAATATTGGTCTGAAATTAATTATTAAGCAGTTATTTGTGATTAAAAGTTAGAAAATTAATTAAATTGAATTTTTGGTTGCAGATATAAAAATTGGAGGTGTAACAAGCAAAAAGGGCAGAAAATTGAAGAAAAGAAAAAAATTTGAAGAAGACCCAACCCAATACGCGCGTCACAGGCTAAGCGGACCAGGAAGTACATGCGCTAAGCGCGGGGTGTCGCGCTAAGCGCGCCTATGAAAGCCCAAAGCCCACTTCAGTAGCTATAAATAGAAAGTCAGTCCAAGGGAAAAAAGACACCACCACAGAACCCCCTCTCCTAGGGGTTTCATTTACTCCCTTTCTTTCTTTCACCCCCCTTCTTATTGTAAAGCCCTCATGACTATGAGTGGCTAAACCCCTAGCTAGGGCCTGGCAGGCCTAAAAAGCCAATGATGTATGGAGCATTTCAAGAGTTATCAATAAAAAGAGGATTTCCTTCCAGGTTCTTTTATTTATTTACCGTTCTTTCTTTTTCACCCTATATCTCAGACCTTACTTTTTATTAGGGTTTAGTCCACTCGGGAGAGGGTAAAACCTAATTAGGGGTAAGAAATGAATACTTGAATTGGTTTTAAGGGTTAGGCCACTCGGGAGAGGGTAACGCTTAATAGAACACTAAAAGGAAGAAATTATCGGGTTATCATTAGAGGGTTTTCCTTCCAGGTTCTTTTATCTGCTTTTCTTTCTTATTTATTCTGCATCTCGGACTTTATTTTCTGTTAGTCTTTAGTCCACTCGGGAGAGGGTAAAGCCTAATTAGGGATAAGGAATGAATGCGTGAATCGGTTTTAAGGGTTAGGCCACTCGGGAGAGGGTAACACTTAATAAAACAATAAAAGAAAGAAATCATAGGGTTCGCATGACCTAATGCCCCAATGCCCATGCTTTAGCAAGCATCTAAAATGTAATCTTAATGTATCTTAGTTATTGAGTCTTCGCAAAGGGCATTTGGAAGATAAGTAATTAAGGTAAGTTTGTCATCATGAGGCATCAGGAGCAAGTAGATGGATAGATGTGGGGCATGAATTAGTTCATTGGTATTGATAACAGACAAATCCTGAATCCATATATCTAGGTTGATTAGACTTGTTAGGTTTTAGCAATTTTATTATATAGATTTTATTCCCTATTTTATTGTTGAAGTTTCTTATTTGCTTTTCTTAGAAGTAGTTATTCCTTATTTTTCTGTTGGCTTTTATTAGGAGTAGTTATTCTCTATTTAGGAGTAAGTATTTAGGCTTGTAGATTTAGACTTTATTTGAATTTCGTAGAAGTAGTTATCTTTATCATATCGCAATTTAAATATTTTATCTTCTATTTTGATCTTTCAATCTTTTATCTTTTTCTTTTAATTTTATCTTTAAATATCTTATCTTTTCTTTTATCTTCTAATTTTATCTTTAAATATCTTATCTTTTCTTTACCTTATCTTCTATCTTTCTTTATCTTTTATTTTAAATTCTTATCTCTTGTTTTTAAATTGGGTTTGCATTAATCTAAGTACAAACAAAGTCTCTGTGGATTCGACACTCGGACTTCCGAGAACTTTACTACTTATGACGATTTGGTACACTTGCCAACGAGTTAACAAGCACATGGATTTGATGATAATCGGATCCTAAGTCAATTTTTTAAAAAATAGACACACCATCCAGTTCATCCAACAGCTTGTCAATAGCGGGAATAGGGAAACTATCCTTAATGGTTACAACATTAAGGCCTTTGTAACCAACACAAACTCTCCAGGTGTCATTTTTCTTCTTCACTGAAAGGACCAGAGAAGAGAAAGAGTTGTTGTTGGGGACAATGAGGCCATCCTTAAGAAGGGCACTAATGAGGTTGGACATGGTCTTTTTTAGGGCATGATGATAACGACAGGGTTTTACCTTCACAAGTGGAGTGTTGGGAAGTAAAGTTATTTGGTGATCATGGGGTCGTTTTGGGGGAAGGTCAAGGATTTCGGGAAAAAAAAACCTTGGCATAGTGGCACAAAACTATTTGGAGAGCAAACGGGTAGTGTTTAAAAGTTGGTAGTTGGGTAATATCTTGTGGGGATGGGTGCAAAGGCTGGTTGAAGGTGCCCTCTATAGATACAAGGTGTACAAATGCCAAAGAGTCTGTAAGCAAAAATTGACAAATCTATTGATAGGAAACCTCCTTGGTGTGCATGTTATCCCCTTGGAGAAGAATCAGAGCCTCATCAAGCGTAAAGGACATGGATGAAACTGAGAAGTCACAGGTCCAATGGTGCTCAACCACTCTACGCCTAAAACCAGACCAACTCCATGAATTGGCAACAAAAAGAAAGATGTAGAGTTGTAAAATCCTTGAATAGATAAAGGAACATCAAAGCAACGTCCATTACAAGTTAGACTTGACCCATCACCTATCATAAGAGGGAAACTAGGTGTAGAAGACTTAGGGAGATTTAGATGATTTGCAATGCATGGTTGCATTACATTATGTGAACTACCTGAATCCACTAACACTTTCATCGGTTGGTTATGAATAAGGCCTTGAAAACAAAGCATTTTCGGAGAAGAGAAGCCTTCCAAATCGTGAAGTGAGAGCTGGAAATGTATCGAGTTGAGTTAAGAGATATCCACAATTTCTATTTCGGTTGGAAAACCGTCACCCGTGGAGGAATCATCGGGCATATCATCCTCCAATAACATAAGGAGAAATTGTCTTGCCTGACAACGATGGTCTGTATGGAACTTCTCATCACAGTAGAAACATAAACCCTTGACACATCATTTGTTTTGTTGCGTACTTATAAGCTATTTGATTGGCCAATTGGAAACATGTGTGGTAGTGCCTAGAGGTGGGGGCTGGTTGGGTTGGGGTGTTAAATTCAGTGCAGGGGTAAAATAAGGCCTACTCAAGGATCTAGGTCTAGCATCCTTGACCTTATCTTCTATCAATTTTGCTAACCCAATAGCATTAGCAATGTTGGGTGGTCATCAAATAGTTAGATCTTGTTGAATCTTAGGAGATAAACCACAGATAAAGCAATTCAAAATAGTGTCTAGGGTGTGGCCATGGACTCGACTACAAAGACACTTAAATTGAAGTTGGTAAGATGTGACTAAGCCTTGTTGTTTGAGCTTGAACAAAGTAGCTTGGTGATTATCAAAAGTAGATGGACCAAACCACAACTCTAGTTCTCGTGAGTAGGAACCCTAATCAGATAATTGTTGGTTTTAGTGCATCCATTTATACCATCCCATTACATCCTCTTTCATATAAAAGGCAACCATAAGGACTCATTAGTTAAGGGGAATTTGGTATAGTTGGAAATATTGGTCTGCCTGGAACAACCAATCTAATGGTTTAGAACCATCAAACAAAAGGAGGTAGAGTTTAGGGGGATGGGAGGAGAAGGTTGGCCAAATGTGGGTGACCCAATAGAAAAGGGAAAAGGTGTTTGAGAAGTGGGGGTAGAAAAAAGGTTTTACTGGATGAAGGGATTGGTAGAAAAATTTGGGGTGTGATGAGGGGAGAAATTATGTTGGTGTAGTAAGGTAGAAGAGGACAGAATATGACCCCCAAATGGTGAGGTGGTGATATGGATAGTGCCATCAAAAGCCATGTGGAATGTGGGAGAAGTAGTGGCAAAAATAGCAGGGGAGAATACCTGTGCTGGGGCTGACGAAATGATGGCTAGTTTGTCCATAATGGAGGCCAAAACTCCATGGAGGGCGTCATTCCTAGCATCCATGGTGGATTGGAGTTGCTCGTGGCGGTTCTCATGGTGAGCTTGCAAATTTTCCATTTCAACTACTAAGGCCAAAATAGCCTCCTCAAGATCTTTATTTGTCTTGTTTGGCATAGTGTAAAATAAAAGCACCAATTTGTTAGCTCATAGAAATATTTTCCCAACTTCGAAAATGGGAAAGGTCTCCAAAGATGAAAACAAATAAATAAAACAAACAAAATTCTAATTTGTCTCCTTTCATAAAATTTCAGAGTTAAATAGTGCAACAAAACCCTAAAATTTAGCTGGTAACAATACAGTTGTCAAAAGATAATAGGAGACTTCTAGGATTGAGAAAAGACAAAAGCAACCCACAACGGTTTAGATTGTAGACTCTAGACAAAGCCACTAAACCTAGCAGGTCTATGTGAAACATGTTTGGGCCAGATAATAGCAATTGAGCCTAATGGGCTATCAAAAATCTACTCGCCTTGCAAATATGGTTGGTTAATATGCATTAATGTACAAGCATATTGGTTAAACTCTTATTGATGCTAATTTTAAACAATTTTCCATAAACTAGTAGTGTAAACACATAGAATCCAAAAAGACTAAAGATGAGTGGGGAGTTATTTTGACCAATGTTTTCATTATCTTTTAAAATTTTATAAAAGTTTTGATGTATATCTAAAATGGAAATAGCTAGGAAACTGCTATCATTAAGATTGGATAGCAATGGTTCTATTTAACTACACTCAAGGCAACAAGTTTTATAAAATACACTTTACTTTCAATACTATTTCAAAAATTGAACCTCGAGATAGTACATAGATGAACTAGAAAACACGCAAGAAGAGATATTTATTAAATTAAATATTTAATAGGTGGATACTTATACTATGCATTGAAACATTATGTCCCTATACTTCAAAATTCTAGAAACCTTTTGTTGAAGTTACACATAAGAAATGTTATATGTATTTAATACTTTTTTTATCACTATAGTCAATATCTATGTATCAACTTATCAGCCACTTTTAATGTGAACATAATATTTTATAGATAGTATCAATAATTAACAATACGCTTCCTAGAATTATTTATCAACTTTAATGAATTGAATATTTTTATAGGATGCACTATTTTTTTTAGTATCTTTAAAGCAATTCTACAAATTTATAACTAAGAAACACTATTTAATTCATTCGATTTTATTTACTCCTTAATTTTATAAATTAAATATGCAATATATTTTGCTACTTAGAATGACCATTCTTCTTTATCCCTAGAAAGTGAGAACCATTTGATCTTAAAAGTGTTGCCCCTAAATTGCACATTTATTTTATCTTACCTAGTTTTATTTACATAAGAATTACCTTAGAGATTAAAAATGGCGAAAATAAAGAACATTAATTTGTATACATAAATTTCAATGAGGAAAAAAAATAATATTTTTTTTATTGAAGGATAACTCAAGTTGCATGTGTTTTAGACTTTCTTTGAATTATTTTAAAATTAAATAAGTTGTATCAGTAAGCTTGAGGATTTAATTAAAGAAACTCTGATTTTAAAGTGTATGAAAATTCTTTCAAGCAAATTATCTATGATAATTCATATATTGTGTTATTTTTTTATCCGTAAGAATTAAACATGATATTAAAAAAAATTAATGTTAACACAAGCTTAGGGTAAAAAAATATGGGGTGTTGATCAAGCTTAGGGTAGAGCTTGATTTGTAGAGTCAAAAGTGGTCATGACAAAATACTTGTAACTTGTGAGAAGCTTGTGGAATTTGATGGTTTGTCAAGAACTAGACATTGTCTTAGTGGTAGAGGCGAACCAATATAATTCATTGTGCCTGATTTTTACTTGTTTTTTTTTCTGCTTTAACTGACCTAGGGTTTGGATTTATTTTTAGACAGTTGAAAATTTCTTATGCTTTGCGAAATTGCATCCCATCGTTTGTCTATGTTTTAAAAAATTTATTATCTGTATTACAAAGTATTTCTTTTGGACAAAAAATTTATTTGATTACACAAATGCTTTAAAAATGATAAAATCACAATTCAACATCTTTTCTTGTGATATTTGCCTTTACAGTATTTGGTGGCTTTGTGGTGCAGGGAGCTTGACTGACTGTGAAAGACATGCACTGAGGAGAGTATAGGAAGTGTGAGAGTGGATTGACAATTCATGTGACTTATTCTTGATGAAAGTCTATGTGATCTTATTTTATGCATTCATTTTGAGTTATATAATGTAAGATTCATGGAGACATTGTGTTGTTGTTGAACCTTAGCTTGAGACATGGACCATAAATGAGTGGTTCCAAATTGTTGTAATTATTCACACTTCTTGTGTTTTTCATATTAATAAATACTTTTTGTCGATCTAAAAAAAATATTGTAACTAAATTAAAATTATTGATTTAACTTTTAGGCTATGTTTAGTAAAAGTAACTATAAAATTTGTTGGCGATTAAAAATTGGTAGTTGAAAGCTACTTTAGCTTCCTGAGTTATAATTGTTTGGTGATTAAAAATATTTGTTGAAGTAAATAAAAAATGTAAAATGACATAGATGAACATGTTCATATGATATTTGTATGTTATTTTTATTTTTATTTTAATGATGAAAATATATTTTAGGATATTTATAATTTTAGTTTTTTATTAATTTTAAGCTCATGTAACTTTACATTTATAAATCAATTGCTTTAATTGCATTTTTAAGTTTCAATTAATAATATATTTTTACATATTATCTATTATTCTCAATGTTTTAATATCCAACTCGAACCAGCTAATCCAACCAAAACTCAAAGATATGATTTTTTTTCTTTTCATTTTGCCAACATTGTTCGTGTTAAAAATTTCACAAAAAGGTTAATATGAACTTTTAGGCTAACACCTTTTTGCATAGTAGGGATATTAATCAAATGTGAGAAGTCTATATCTAGAAAATTACAACTTCATTCCAAGTTATGCCAATAGTTTGTTCTTGTAAGAGACAATAAAATTTCTAGTGAAGAATTATAGAGAAAAATACATCATTAATTTGCGTTACATCTCAAATAATAATAAAAAATTCTAGCAACCACTTAAAAATGAATTAAAATTTTTACTTCCTCTTGGTTGCTCATATCACCTCATTGTTTGAATGATTGATTAGTTGTATCACTCGCACCTCTAGGTTCAATTCATGAAATATGCATATGCACAACTATTGGAGCATTCATCTGCTAAACAAATTGTGACCTCCTGGTATCATTGGACTGGTGAGAGGTTTTTGTTAGACTTGTATATTGTTAGAAGAAAAAAATGAGTAAGAAGGAAATAAAGTCTAAATTTCATGGCACATATAAAGATAGCAAATATGAAGCTTAGGAAATGTAACAAGATCTAGGACACTTTATGCTTCTAACAATTGTTAAAGATAATTTTTTTCTAGTTTCTTTGTTTAGCACGAATTATGTGAATTAAAAAAAAATCAATACCATTCCATCTAGATTTTAATGTTGCACTTTATTATGTTCAAGATCAAAGAACATTCCTAATAAAAGAAGGATTGTTAAACAAGCAAATGGCATCATAAAACAAATAGGTAGAGAAAAACTCACGTTTGAATGAAGAAGGAACCACAACTACATGCATGTCAATGCTATTAGGAGGTAGTTGTAAGTGAAGTGGATAAAGTTTTGTAGTCAACGGATTGCGGCAACATACAATAATATCATCAAGTCCTGTTTCCTCTTTCAATTTATCCTTTAACTCACTCGCACAACTTCCTTTAAAGGTAAAGAATGACTCTTTTTTTGCATCATCAATATCACCATTATCATTACCCACATCATAAAATATAATTCTTCCTTCTTTCAATGGTGACAAGCATTCTATTTCATCTTCGGACTGCATATGCAAAAGAAAAAAATGACTATTCCATATAAATAGTGGTGTTTTTAATTTCAATACCTTAACTCTGAAATGTCAATTTAGATATTACTTGAAAAAGGAACTAAATTAATAACATATACATTTTTATGTTGTTTATTTGTGTGAATGAAGAACTTTCCCACCATCCTCAAGTTTTTATAGAAAAAATCAAGTGCATTGTTCTTACATTTTTTTTATCGACATTTCTAATCTATTTTCAAAAGTATAATAATTTTCTCAAGAAAAAAGAAAAATAATAGAAAATTATATGAACGATAAACAAAATTCATTATATAAAGTTCTTAAAGATGAAATATTGTAGTTTTAACGGAGATTTCAAGGGAAAATAAGAATAATTTACTAATGAAAGATTTTTCAAGTTGAACATTTTAAAGATGAGAATACTTAACAATGTTAGGAAACTTACTTGTATATACTAAAGCTAAATAATAACTAAAAAATAGAAAAAACAATACTTATAATATATTAAAACACCCCAACATGTATTTTTAGTAATAATGAATATATATTTTTTGAACAACATGGTCTTGCTATATGACAAAGATACATATGACTACATTGTTAGGCTAACAAATATGGTGAGTTTTTTTTTTTTTAAAGGCACAAATACAATGAGTTGATAATGAATTTTGGAAACAAAAAAAGTAATATTTGTCTTTAGCTTTTATAATATGTCATTTTTTCCCTTAGAATGAAAATAATACTATCTTATAGCATAATATATTTTATTAATTTTTGTAATTTTTTATTAATTGTAATTTATCATATTTCAAAACAACAATGGAATTCGACATGTAAAGAAGTTAATTAAAAAAATATATGAAATGAATAACAATAAATGGATCAAAGGAAAATAATTTTTGAAACTATGTAGATATAGTTATTACATGCATTTAAGTAATATTGATTACTTAAAATAACAAGTCTTTTTATCTCTTTATATATTGGAAAACAACATGCAACTAAAAATTAATTTATCTTTTAAAATAAAGCATTCTTCCTTTTTAACTATTATTATCTTTTAGATGCATTTTATGCTTTCTTTTAATGGAATAACAAGAAAGTTATAACGAGACATACAAAGCGACAAATGATTTGTGCAAAGGAAAACAAATCATTCTATTATCATATTGCTTTGTTGGAAACAATACACCTACTTGATTCCATGAGAAACTTCAATACATATGTGTCAAGCCATGCACAAAACTAAAAAGTTAGGAGCCCTCCATTTTATGAACAATTTCTTGTTCAAATTCTTATGGTTAAGATGATTATAAACTTTGTGGACATGGATCACCAACAATTTGAACATAAGTTGTAGAGTGACATAATTTAATCTATTTTTATATTTTTCAATCTCATATTTGATGTTAAAGAAAAAAAATTAATAGCCAAGATTCTCTGTATTTTAATTTTTTTTCGAAATTTCATATGACGAACCTCAGATGTTGTGGGAGACCTGAGATCAATCTTGACCAAGGAATCCATCTCCGAAATTAATGGTGATGATGAAGGAGAAGGACAAGGTGAAAGATTTGTTGGGGTTGCATTCATAGAATGATTAGGTGGGGTAATAGGTGTAGGCCTTGGTCTTGGTTTAGGAGCTTGTGTTTGTGGACGAAGCTCCACAATATCCACATCCCATAAAATCCAATTAGCTGTTGCTGTTCTGTGTGGAACATCATGGGTGATGGTGTTCCTCCAAGGTGGCAACCCTCCATTACCACGTAAATATTGGCCATAGCGTGTTCTTAGCCTCACCTGAACCCCCTCTCTAATAGGTTCCCATTCAATTGAAGAATTTAACCTAGTAGGCAATGTTTGCAACACTTTTTTTCCTGTGCCTCTCAATATGAATGGCATGTTTGAGGCTGTTAAGTATTTTCCATAACAACTCTTCAGCCTTATAAAATTGGAATTCTCCACAACATCCACAATCCATTTAGCATTCATGTAGCACCCATTGCGGTCTTGGAAGACATTTTCTTGATCACCATCAGCCAACATGTATTTATCATGGTGGCTTCTCAAGCGCACCACTTTAGCCTTTTGAAAGAACTCCATTCAAAAGGTTGATGATGAGCAAAAAAGGGAGAATGAGATGCAAATACTTTGAGGCAACAAGGGTAGAAAGAATAAGGCAATATTAAGATAGAAAAATGGTGAAGTTGGGAAGTACACGTTTATGTGTATGTATAAGTTACGTGTCATAAAGTCATTCATGTCTAATTAGAGTAAGGAGAGACAATTACATACGGATGAATCATTCTAAAATGATGCAAAATTTGTTAGTTGTTACAAGAAGTTCACCTTTCTATGCATAATTCTCATTTAGTTTGGTTATTATGCTTTGATATAAACTAACTAAAATCTGGTGTGAATATGGAGAAACCATTCATTGGCAAGTGGTGATTGAGGATATATTTAACGGTAGAATAATTTAATTTTGTTCAAATGATATTTTTTGAGATCATGCGTACAATTTTTTATTAATGAATTTATTATTATTATTATTATTATTATTATTATTATTATTATTATTACTATTACTATCTTTTCAATATTTTTATATTATTTATCCAATACTATAGAAAGGTTATTCCTTGAGTTTATAATTAAGAAAATCAATCTTATGACAAATTAGATAATAATAAATATTATTATAAACATAAAATTTTATGTTAAATCCCCAAGAATATAATAACAAGACTAGAGAGAAAGAATTAATGTATCCATGGATGTAAATTTGAGACATAAATAATCGAGTTCTTTGATATTCCAAGTTCTTATGAATAATTCTTCATAGTCATTCAAATCCAAAAAATGCTCTTTTTAGTCCATTTTTTAAAATAAATTTTTATCTGTTTAGTCTGCCAAATTCTAGTGAAGGAATTTAAAAGATTTTTCTGTTAAGTTGAGGGACTAAAGGAATTATTTTTTTATGAATTTAAATATTTCTCTTAATTCATATTTTTATTATTTATCTTTGAATTATTTTTGTCCACATCTTTGGTTCTTGAGATTTCTTTGAATCTTTGCCTCTCCTTTCAGGGGCAATCCTTCTTGTAGTGTCCCTTCTTGTGATAGCGAAAACATTTGAACTTGCTTTGAGATTGACTTCTGGATTTTGATATGTGCTTGTTTGACTTTGAGTTCCTTTTCTCTAATTTACCCCTCATCACATTCAATTCTTTTGCATTGTTGTTAGTATTGGATTCATGTATCCTTTGCATTTCCTTGGTTCGAATTGATGACTGCACTTCTTCAAAGGTAATGGTTTGATCCCTTCCAAACAACATAGCATCCTTAAAATGCTTATAGCTGCTTGGAAGTCCATTGAGTAGCATTAGAGCTTTGTCTTCATCCTCCATCTTCACTTCAAGATTTTCAAGATCATCAAGAATCTTGTTTAAGTTAGCAATTTGATCTGACAACATTTTTTCCTCTGTCATCTTGAAAGAATAAAGTTGTTGTTTCAAGAAAAGTAGATTTGCTAGTGACTTTATTTCTATGTGTACAAATAAGATCTTGTTTGGTCCTTTCACGGTTGAGATAAAAACATCAAGGATCCCTAAGTTTCACTTTATTTCTCTCACACACTCTGATCTTCCTCTCAATATGATTACATGAACGGGACCTCTGTTGCAACATGCTCATAAGGAAATACTCCTATGTTTATATATCACTCAAGAAAAACAAGATATCAAAGAAAAAATTGCCAAAACAAAAAAACTGAAAAAATAGTTAGTTGTTGGTGGGACTAACTTATTAGAAAATTGTTTGTAACTAACTTGGCAGCTTGCAAACTAATATTAGAGACACATCTTCACATAACTCATATCTAGGGATGAAATGGTGTTAGTTAGTCTTATTTATGCATCTTTACTCTTAAAGCAAGTTACTTGGTTTAGCTTCCTAAGGGAATATGAGTGAAATCAAGTGACTTAGACTCTTCTTCTCAAGGATCATGATTAGAGTAGATTAATTGGTGAATAGTTGGAATAACTTTAAATGGTGAAAAATCATTAGCATTACATCTAGAGTTCATTTGATAGGCCAAACACCCAATACTTCTACAAAATCTACACCAAGTTGTCATTTTTAGACTCAAAGTGTTTGTTTTTCTTGTCTCTTTGAACCTTGCTCTATTTTTCATGTCTTTTATTACTCTTGAACTCTACATTTCTATACTTTTATCTTAAAATATACCAACTTTTCTTCATTCCATTACTTAAAATTTGGTATATACAAAATATGAGCTCAAATAATGTCCATGTGGACTCGACACTCACAAAAGTGTAGTGAGACATGGAACAAGTGGGAGCTACATGTTGTGTCGTTGGGTGGGACTGTTCCACATGGGGCTCCATGGGCCTACACTACAAATTACTTGGTGTTATGAACATTCACATCAATACCTAATTCCACCATAGAAAGAAGAGACATCACTTAGTCCTATACATTTTTTGCCACAAACAGTCTCAGCCTAATGGTAGTCAGATACCAAATTATGTACTAGGTGTCGTCTACTCATGCCAAGTAATGCAAATAATATTGTCATCATTTTGTTTTAATTTTTAATGAAAAGAAAATTATTGATTGTATTATTAAATATTTATGTAGATTGATTCCTGATGATGTCAATGTTCACATAGATATTGTTGGACATGAAAGTTGTACTTGAAGGCACCAAATAGTCATCAATTCATACAAAACTTTTGTTGATGACATATGAGGATCTTGCAACTGGATGTAGTTTACCTGAGGAGCAGTAGAGGAAGAAACCCAACAAAGACGATTGATCATTGTTAAAGACATTCTTCATTTTGTATAATTATTATGTATTCAACTTATGATGTTGTTTGTAAAATTCTATTTTTATGTTCTATAAACTTATATTTAACAGTTTTATGCTTGTCTTGTTTTTATGCTTACCCAAACAACAACAAACATAAATTTCATCAATTAAAAACATAACTGCGTAGAGTTATCATCTTCATTAAAGTTTGTTGTCGTTATTGATTCACGCATCAAAGTAATGATCTCTTTGGCTGATGTTGGTTTTCTAGGTTTAGACAACAAGACAAGAATTTCTTTTGGAGATCGGTTAACAATTGCATACAACTCGATTGGTCCTTTAGAACTAAACTCCAAAAAATGAAAAACATCTTTCCCACTTCATCGTTGTCTTTAATTAAGTTCCATAGTTATACTCAACACAACCATCACCTACATATACATGTTTACTATAAAAAAAACCTCAAATAAGTTTTTTCCACCTTTGAGGCATTCATAATTGCTTTCCTCAAAACAACAAGTGACATTTCCTCACTGATTTTAATGAATTTAGGACCATAAGGATATTCAAACAATATCCCTTCAAGATTTGATACCACGTCACTGTCATAATACATAACAACAACGAATTTCTGCATTTTCAACCCAATATGGTGAAATATCAACACAATACATTGAGCTGCCCCTTAAACCACTTGTATTTATTAGCATCTTGTACTGTTCTCTTGAGAGTCAATTATCACCAACGACTATGATTGCATCGATAAAATAGACAATTCAGATTGCATTGAATTTTACAAGGGCACTTGTCAGACCATCATAAATATGATTGTTAAATCACAATGTAAAATATTAAATTTTACTTTTTAAAATTAAAATACAACAGAATCATGATTTTGCTAAACGATGGGTGAAAATAAAATAACATAACGGAATCATGATTTTGTTATGCAATTGAGGGCAAAAAAAATCAACCATAGAATTCTCATCCCGTTGTACTCATATATAACAAAATTGTGATTCAGTTTGATAACGTAGGTGAAAAAAAATAACAAAAATACGTACAAGTGTATAACAATCATAATTCCATTGTTTTTTTTTTCATTCTAATAACACAATAGAATTCTGATCCTGGTATATTTTTGTCCAGGGAGAATGATGAGATAAAGCAAAAAGACACCCACATGAATAATATCAATAACTGGAAGTGCCAAGCAATCCCCCCCTTTTTTTTTCTACATCTACTATTGGTTTTTGAAGAAAAGTTTCTCCTTGGCTTTAGCATGGCCGAGAGCCCTTCCGGAACAAAAGATATTTAACTTTTTTATTATTATATTCAAATCATACTAAAAAAAATTCTACATCTTTTTATTTGTACAAAAAAAAACAATTTTAATGATGCCATCAAATCCCAATTTAAATTTTCTTTTTTTTTTAATCAGCCAATCAAATATTATAAAATAAATGGTACCAGAGGTACCTAAAGGTAAAGAGTACATAGTGTAGCATTATAGGAGAAAAGGAACGCAGAGGTTAAAATTTATTTATACCAAAAACAGTTTGTTTATAAATAAACTCTAACCTCCAAAGAAAACTTCCCTTCCCTGTGCCTCTGTAAGTGTGTTTTCCTAATACACCACACATTTAAACCCTTCATTAAGTCCCCCACAACACAACAACTTCAGCAGTACACAAACTAATTACAGAAAATCAAGCTACTAGACTTTACTGAGAAACCAAAAAAGCATAACTCCATTTACTTCCATATACCCCTCGAAAATTATCACAGCTTGAGTAACATGACTACTCCAAGTCTGATTTTAAAATCAAAACATTAGTACCCTTCTTCTCACAATTCATTGACTGATATCATTTTGCCTCTGGAAATTCATTGTTACTCCACATCTGTTAATTTTGCTGAATATACCAGTTCCACCTTGTGACAGTTGATTTATGGCTCTTGTTTCATAATCACCTTTATATTAGAAATCCAATCATACATGGAACACTTGAAGTGTTTCAATTTGGCCGTGTTCCATTTCCAAGATCTGACTTTGATGAGCTCCATAGCCTTTTCCAGATCGAGAGGATAGTCATTGAAGAACAGATTATTTCTTGTTGTTCAAATAGTAGTCCATAGAGCTGCTAACCACACATTCTTCCACCACATTAGTTTTGTTTCTTTTCCTTGCACCAACCCAAAAGAATTTCTCCACTGACTGATTATATGCTGTTTGAATTCCACACCAATCTGCAAACGCATACCACATAAGAATTCTCTCTGTAATCTTCTGATCTTTTTTACTACCATCTTGGGTGCTTTAAACAGGAAAAGGTAGAACAGTTATATCGATGTTAATAGCGACTTGATCAGGCACACTCTCCGATCAAAAGAAAGAAATTTGTGCTTCCAAGATGTAAGTTTTCTTCTAATCTTGTCAACAACTATTGAGAAATATCCTAAGGGGGGTGCCATTATTATTCGTTACATCTTATTTAATCTATCATGCACTATTTTAGAATATGTTAAATTCAAATGATAATTTAGATGGGAATTATTGAGAAAAAAAATAATATCGGGTTAAAGAAATTCCCCAAAATATAAATATAAATAATTTACATTTACAAGTAGTTCAAAATAAAGATTTAGCTAAATTATCACATATAAAAAGGATTAGAGGTAATATTTCTATTCTCGTATTCCATGAATATCTAGACACGCATATACAGGTCCATTACCTATATTTTTATTAAATAAAGTTTATTTCATATTTTTATTATAAATACTAACAAATAAAAAAATTGAATAAATTTAAATTTAGCATAATAAATCAACTACAAAACATTATATATGTCTATTACGTATAACAAACATAATTTTTTAAATAATTCAAATCAAATATGACAAACTTATTAAATAACTAAATTATAAACTTGTAAATCTAGTGTTTACATTCTTATTTAAAAAATTGAGTCTAATAATTATGCGTTAACAATGTCAAACAATGCTATTATTTAATTATAAATCATCATTGATATTAATATAATTTTTAAAATAATTATTTTAAAAGTTAATAAACTTATCTATATGCTCATATTTTTTTCTCTAAAAACTTATCTATAAACTAACACTAATTATTTATTTATTTATAAGTCAAAAACACAAAATAATTCCTTATACAATTATGTATTTAATATTAGTTGTTTATTTTTATATTTTATATATTAAACAGTATGAAACTTGAATATTTGTGTTATTTAGAAGCACATGATGCATGTGAAAGTTTTTTATTTTCCTGATCGAATAAGAATAATTTTATTTCTATCCATTTTACTTGGAGAATAGAGGTTACATGAAAAACCCCTAAAAAAAAAAAAAAAAAAAGGAGAGGTTACATGGAAATTGACACTCTTGATTGAGTAGAATTCTTGGAGGGCCGCGATCATTTATTTTTTTTATATATTTATTTAATTGATTATATAAAAAGGTGGAAGCATCGTTTCTAAGTTTCTATAGTGGGGTCCATGTTCGGAGGCCATTAAAATTTCTTAGTACAACATTTAGAAATTGGAATTGTTTACCAAAATTTTGGAAATAGAGGGCACGTGGATTTTATAGATATCGACGTATCACATATTTAAATAATTTTACTTTGTTTATAAAAAATACTGTGCATGTATTTATAATTTAAAATAAATGTATCTAACTATGTCAGAGATTATTGACTCATGCAATATTTCTAATAATATTAATTGGATTGCTTTTATTTTTCTTCATTAGATTAATTATTTTTAATTAGTATTATTCCTTTTTATTTTTCTTCTTATAAGAATAATTTGTTGAAGAATCTATAATATGCTTTTGCTCTTATCTTTAGATATTAATTTTAAAAATGTGAATAGTTTATTCAACATCCAATAACTAATTATTGGTGAAATTCATTTAAAAATATGAATGCACAGATATCTTATTAACAATAACTTTTTTTTTTTTAAATGAAAGGTGAAGCAACTAATACAATAGAGGATATATGAAATCTCAAGTCTCACCTAGTTTGGTACCCCAATCTCTAAGAATCAAATTAAAGTTACTCACCCCAAAATATAAATATATTGATTTAATTCATTTAAATAAACTATTTCGATTGTGCATGAATGAATTAAATGATTGTTAAATAAATAAATAGTAGTATTTGCAATTACCAACCTTGGGCTTCTTAGGTTCACATTTAAAATTATAACCCCATACATCAAACAATGTGTGCTAATTATATACTGCAATTTTTACATAAGAACATATTATCAAAATAAATGTGATTAATTGAGGACCAACCATATCATTCAGCTATATTACGTAATAATAACCAATTAATAGTTGACCTGAATTGTACTGGCTTAATCTTTAACATATCAAGTTTAAGTATTATAGATGAAATAAATATGATTGAAAGAAAAGAATTTTATTAAAAATGAATTATATTTTTTTTTTAAAAAATTAATCATTAACAAAATTAATAAATATTTCATTCTAATAACATGATAAAAAACTAATTTATCACCCAGGAAAAATAAAATAAAGTCGCATGATCTCACATTTGAAGTTGGCAAGACATTAACTTACCAAATTGAATGCCAGTGGACAAAATTAAATGTGTTGCATTTGGGTAAGACATATTTTACGAAGCTGACGTACAAATTGGCTGCAAGTTAAATAACATCATTTATTAATTTTACATTCAACGTTTACTCGTGCACAATGACAACATTAGAATTAAAAAAAATGGTACTATAATTTGACAATTGACTTGGATAAGTTAGAATAATTCACACGTAAAATGTTCGCAAGAAATTGATAAACCTGAAAGTCAAAGTAAACTGTTTGGTTTTATAGTTTCTGCGTTATTACATTATGAAGTTCTTATCACGTAAAATGACTTAAAAAGATGCAAGAGTAGACTTGTAGATCGAATATTAATGCTCGTTGATAATATTTCTTCAGTACCAAGAGAACCATAAAAATTGTACAAAAAAAAAAAGATCTTAAAAAAAAATAGACAAATTAAAAAGCTTAAAAGTTAACAATTTGTAATAAGTCATATAAATTCATAAAGAAAATAAATATTATATATTAATACGTAACAAGTTCATTATAAAAACTTGATAATAATAATAATACAAGAAAAAGATAAGTTTTTTTTTTCTATTAGTAAATGTTAATTTGATAATTTTATTATAAGGTCAGTTGTGAAGATTCAACCCATAATTTTTTCCTTTCAACCTTTTCCAAAATCACAGGATCAACCTTATCTCCTAAAGAAATAATTAGTTTTTTTTTATATGCACTTACAGCTGAAAGAATATTATATTTTAATAAATATTTAATAATCTAAATAATATTAACTAAATATTATAGCAAATAAACATTCAATGGTCAATATTAAATAATTTTTTTTGTTTAATGTTAATCATTTAATGTTGTTGTTGTATTGAGCAAATAAAAAACAAGCTTCCATTACAAGGCCCATGATCTAAATATATATGAAAAAGATAGTTAATTTATTTATTGGTTTAAAAATATAATTGACACGTTTAATTTTAAAATTTTGTTAAGATTGCTTTTGTTTGTTTCCCCTTCGTTACCTCCTTTAAAAATTATGGCAAGTTTTATATAATTTAGATAAATTTAAATATATTTTTAGTTTATCAAATTTAAAGTAATTAAATTTGATTTTAGTCTCACAAATTTAAAATTAATCTTTTTAATCTCCAAAATTTAAGAAAATTATGTTTTAGTTTCTTGAAATGTTATTAGAAACTTAGGTTATCTTATAAATAACAACAAGTTGTTTACATGATACCTCCTTTTGGTTTTGTATTCTTATAATCAAATATCGTAGCCTTTTTTTTAATATTCATTCAAATTTAGATAGAGATATAAGTTTTTTTGTTTTTTAAGTTATAAGGACTAAAAAAAAATAACTTTAAATTTGGATGATAAAAATTAAACTTACTTTAAATTTAAGGAAATAAAACATATTTAAGGTTAAACTAATGATTTTTATAACTTAACTTTTGTATGAAAAAAGATTTAATTCCGGTATATTTTTTTTTGATAGTAAGAATTGATTTTTTGTTGTTATCATGTCTGCTAAGTCTTAGGTTAAGAAGGCATGTCTTAAAAAAAAAAAAACCTTAAGAAGACATAAATTTTAGTATTATTCTAACCGTTCAATACATGGTGTGTTGCTTTTTTCAAAGAGTTATACTCCTCATTTATTGAAAATGTTGACTAAGGTAGAACAATAACTGATTAAAAAATAAAATATTGTTATTGCTAACCGAGTTCAGCAAAAAGAGTTAATATCTCACAATACGTTGAACAGAAAAAAGAATATTGTTATAATTTTTTTCTCTCTACTCTCTTTTTTTTTTCTTTCAAAATTTATATCTGGTTTTGCATTTATATTTCATAAGTCAGTTAACATAAATTTTAAAACTAATTTTATTTATTTATTTTGACTGGTTATATATATATATATATATATATCAATAATAAATTTTGGTTTTTTATATTATAATGAATTTAGCTTTAATTAAAGACTTTAAAAATTAAATATATATACCACTTTAATTCAAGACTTTATCTTAATATTTTCGCATTCCAAAAATAATTATTGTTTTACAAAAATTTTAAAAAATAATAAATAAATAAAATAATAATTTTATAAAATTAATCTTATATCATCATTAATTTATTTATATATTTTATTATCCACCATTAATATTATAAGTGATATAAATAAAAACAATAATCAGTATTACATTAAAAAATTAAAATAATTATTATTTTGTAATAATTTTTTTCTCTATAATTATAGTGAGACAGAGCGACTATAACAATTAATAAATATTGCTTTGAACATTAACTATAAATACAATCTTTAAGAAAAACTACAAATACAAAATAACTATTTCATCATTTCATCATGAGTTTACAATTTACAAAGATAAGATCATAATTATTCCATAATAAATAAATAAACTCACTCTTAACGTTCCTTTACAAACGCAAAATACACGCACATCGTAATTTGCAATTACTACTTTTCTTGGAAGGCAATTTGCAATTGTTACTTTAATATGTTACTACTTAGTACTATTATTACTAAAGAGTTAAACACCCAACTTAACTTTTTTTTTTTTTTTTCTTTTCTACTATTGAAAGCAAGTACTTTAATATTTTCTGTTTCAGACGAATTTGGGAACATTTCGTAACAGACTAACAGTAGCATTAACTAGCCTAACTGGTGATATTTTTTCTTTCTCTAAACAAAGATTAGGTTTCCCTAACACAAACAAAGACAGCATATTTTAGGGGAAAACACACATCCAATTTACCCATTTCAGGACCTAAACATTGTCTGCATCCAATCTTAACTAGTCATCCATCCACATCATTCTTCCTTTCTCTCTCCATTCACATCAACCCAAAAAACATCACCAAAAATCAATGCAAAAGAGTGAATTCAAAGCCTTCACACCTAATTATCCCCTAAGTTGCGGAGTAATAAAAAAAAAACAAACAGTAATAATAATTAATAGAGAAGTGTTAACAACATATTTTCCACCATAGTTTTTTCTAATATTTTTTCATTATTAGTTAAATTAATTAATTGCAGTAAATTTATACCATATAAAACACTGATATCAATTTATATCCGGATAACAGCGTATATTTCCTCCTTCGTTAAATATAAAACTCTTTATTTCTTTTTTTAGTTTTATTTATTCCTTTCTATTAGAATCTTTTTAAGTTTTCCTTTACAGTAATTATTTATTTACAAAAATATTCTTTATTATTTATAATAAATATTATATATTTAAAATATAAACACATTATCTCTCTTAAAAGATGAGATAAAAAAACAACAGGTATTAATTAATTAAATAAAAAAGCAATTAAGTGGAAAAAAAATTATGAATGTCAATAAATTTAAAGATAATTTTGATAAAATAATATAAATTTAATATTATTAACTAAATCTTATATTTAAAAATAAAGAAAGTATTATGATTAGATTGTTATTTATATAAAATAAAGTGAGTTTTTTCGATGACTATTATTTTTTGGAAACCCATCAAACACTTTTATTATTAAAATTTTGGTCTCAGAATCACGATTATTTTACTCAAAGGTTGGGTTGGATTGGATTGAAAACCAATTAGACTAACAAGTTGTTAGTCATATATAATTTATATAAGAAAAGTGTGGTAACAAGTAACAAGGAATAAAAAAATTAAGAAGAAGAAGCTCTTGTGTTGTACTCTTGCTGCATCTTGAGTCTTTAAAGAAGTAAACCAACAACACACCACATCCCCATTCAAACAATTCTCTTTCTCTCTTCCCCACTCAACACTCCTTATAATCGATTACAACTAAAGAAAAAAAAGGGGTTTTTCAATTTGAATCCTTTCCATTCCCACACCAACCAACCAAGAAACCATAAGGCACATTGTTATTATGAAGAAATTGAAGAACTACTACATGCACCTGCGGCACCACCACCACCACCACCACGCCGCGGCGGAGCGCAAGTGGGTGTTCCCACTCGCCATTGGCTCCCTCCTCTCCCTCTTCCTCCTCTTCCTCGCCACCCTCACCTCCCCGGAGGGAACCCCCATCCTCCCCTTCTACCGCTCCATCACCGCCGCCTCCTACTCCGTCTTCGTCGAATCCAAGCTCCGCCCCCTCCCCGTCGTCTCCTCCCTCCCCCCTCCGCCGCGCCTCGCCTACCTCGTCTCCGGCTCAAAAGGGCGACGGCGCCGCCGTCACCCGCGTCCTCTTGGCCCTCTACCACCCCAACAACCGCTACGTGGTCCACCTGGACCTCGAATCCTCGCCGGAGGAACGCTCCGATCTGGTGAGGTTCGTGGAGGGCCACGCGCTGTTCAAGCGGTTCGGGAATGTGAGGGTTATAAAGAAGGCGAATCTCGTCACGTACAGGGGACCCACCATGGTCGCAAACACGCTTCACGCCGCCGCGATTCTGTTGAGGGAGCTTGGGGATTGGGACTGGTTCATCAATCTCAGCGCCTCCGATTACCCACTTGTCACACAAGATGGTACGAGGTTGTTTCAGCTTAATCAGTTGTCTCATTCTCGAATTCGAGTCCTGAGTATGTAACTGGTTAACAGTTGTCTCTATAATTTTGTTTGCTTATGTCTTTTTTCTCTCTTGTTTTTTGATGGTTAGATCTGCTGCATACGTTTTCGTACCTGCCGCGGGATCTGAATTTCATTGATCATACGAGTGACATTGGATGGAAAGAGTGAGTCTTTTTTTATTTTTTTATGATGGTGTTGTTTTGATTTTGATTTTGATTTTGATTTTGTGTGTGGGTTTTGTTTTGGTGATTTATGTGATTGGGTTTTTGTGATGGTTAGTCATCAGCGTGCGAGGCCGATCATCGTTGATCCGGGTTTGTATATGAATAAGAAGCAAGATGTGTTTTGGATTACACAGAGGAGGAGTAGGCCAACGGCTTTCAAGCTTTTCACAGGTGAAGATCCTTTTCTTGTCTGTTAATATTGCTTTTGGCTTCCTTTCTTTTTAGGGGAAGGAAATCAAGTTTGTTGATGTGGTTCAGTGGGAAGGTATTCTATTTTTGTATAGAGGTTTTTGTTAATTTTGGCAAGGTATGAATCCTGGCTTGCGCAGGGCTTTCTTTATTAAAAGGAAGCTTTATGTGAAGAGATTGTTAGACAATTAAGGTTTTGAAGGTTAAGAAATGTTTTGTGTAGTAGTATCAGTTCAGTTCTGGGGTTTGTATGCACCATGACTGATTCTGGGCGTTTCGTGATTTCTCTAATTGTTAGTTTCAATTGTAGTGTTTTTTTTATATTCTTAATGCATGACTTAGCTGGAAATGTACTTTATCTGGACACTAGGGGTAAAACCTGTGTGAGGTAATTGTAAAAGTGAACCTAATAATTACACTGATTTTCTTAAAGAGGCAAATGACCGCTTTGCTCTGTTTGGAATCTGTTCTTGGAACTGGGCAAATTTGGTGATGTAGCATCTGATTTTGCATTGGGTGACTTTGCATAGGACACCTAGAAAGGTGTGAATATTTCTGGTACTTAAATTTTTCATCTTGGAGGCTTGGACAAGGCTCCTCAAAGGTGAGCTTGTCTCTAAAGCAAGCAAGGGTGTATGCATTCTTTATTTATTTTAAAGTGCATTGTGATCTTTACTTACTAAAATTTAATGGTGTATATACCATACTTTGGGGACAAGCTCACTTTACAGGATTTTGCTTCAACTTTAATAAAAGGGAACAGCTTTTTGGAAGGATACATTAAGTTTTCTGTTAATAGCAAGATGATTTTTTCTGCCAGTTCGATGAGTATAGTGCAGCAACATATTCTTGCTATATGCTATTATACCACTTATGCTGGCCTTTGGTAGGGCTCATCATGTTTCTATCAAAATAAGGGAGTTAGATGGAGGGTATATCCTGCAGGATTAATGATATTTTGCGTAGCATCAAATATTGAACTGATATTGACACTTTTTTGTTCTGCTGTAACAAGTATAACAGTTGTAGTACAACAATACTCCCAATGTCCGTGGGTTGATTGAAATCCTCTAGCGGCAGCCAAATCCAACTGATCCATTTTGGTTGTCCATTGCATCATAGATCCAATTGTGGTGCTTTGAGATTCTTTTGTTGATTATCTTTGAACTGCTTTTGTGTGATAATGTTGCTATGTGTTGTGTCTCATCTTCCCATAATGAACTTGATGCGTGGATTGTATTTTAACTGATCTTGTATGGTAATTCTGTTATGCATCATGACTCAGCCTTCTTTCTTGAACTTGACAAGTGGACTGTGTGCTGCTTGACTTTTGTTATCAAGATGTGTTTAATTGGTCTTCTTATTTGGAAATAACTGCACTTGTTTTCAAAATGTGGATTGTTCACGCTTAACTGATTTTTATTTATTAAAAATAAATTGTAATTAGTAAATACAGTTCATAGAATGAAAATATCTTGAAGTTTGGGTTGTGTGTGCCTATGAAAAGTGAATATTGTCATAAATGATTATCTAAAAATTCTCTCTTGTTAGGTTCGGCTTGGATGGCACTGTCAAAATCTTTCATTGATTACTGCATATGGGGATGGGACAACCTACCTCGAACCGTACTCATGTACTATTCAAATTTCATATCTTCCCCTGAAGGATACTTCCACACAGTTATTTGCAATGCACAAGAGTTCAGGAACACAACTGTGAACAGTGATTTACATTTCATTTCTTGGGACAATCCTCCCAAGCAGCATCCTCACTACCTTACAGTTGATGACATGAAAGGGATGGTTGGCAGCAATGCTCCGTTTGCAAGGAAATTCCACAGAGAAGATCCAGTTTTGGATAAAATTGATGCTGAACTATTATCCAGAGGTCCTGGAATGACTGTTCCCGGAGGTTGGTGCATAGGGAAAAGGGAGAATGGCACCGATCCCTGCTCTGAAGTCGGTGATACTAACGTTCTGAGGCCTGGCCCAGGTTCCAAGAGACTTGAAACATTAATCAACTCATTGTTGTCGAATGAAAAGTTCCGGCCAAGACAGTGCATGTGAGGTGAAAAACAAGAATCAACTGGCTAAGGCCAAAGACAGTTCTGGAGGATTATTTTCCACTGGCTTTAGTTTACATGTGCACATTTAGTTAGCATGATCAGTAAATTAGTTTTTCTTTTCAGTAGGAGAAGAAATAGTGAAAGCATACACACTCTTCAATATTGAGAAGAAAAAAGTGTGAGACAATTCCGGTGAAATGTTGATGACTAGAGAGTTGGATCACACACTGTAATAGTATGGTATATATGTCAGTTGACTCTGTTGTCCCTGGTCACCTCTTCCTCCCTTTGACCAATCTCAGCAAAATCAGTGACCAGCATTGAAGGTTCCCTAGCTTATCACAAGGGATAAAGAGGATGACATGGTAGGAGAGGGGGAACAAAAGAACAGAAACTGTGTGAAATGAAAATGGTAATACTTTTTCTTATGTATTTTTTCTTTCTTTCTTTCTTTCTTTCTCATATTTGGTTTTCCAATTGATGTTTGTTATACGGCTAACTTTTCCTTTATCCTTCACTCAATGCATCTCTACGTATGCTTTGGTACTGAACGCATTGATGTCAACTATTAATTTTCTATAATTGACACTCGCCCAACTATTAATTTTGCTTTCAAATTGGTTTCAACGATTGTAAAACACGTTAAATTAATATTCTTTGACGGGTATATTAAACTACCCATAATCTACAAGCCCGTGCATGTCATAGTTGGAATTTGAGTTTGGACTATGTCAATGTGGATGAGTATGGTAGAGATGACTATTCGACTTGGATATTCTTGATTCATCAGTAATGGTATGTAATGTCTTATTTAGCCCTCCATTACGTTCAAAACCTGTTCTACAGGTAAGTCAACTCACAAATTGAGTCTACTATGAATATTTAGCCTAAATTGGTGAGAAAATTCCCATACCAAATGCATCTTGAACAAGTTGCATATTTCCTCATTCATTGGCTAATGGGATGATCATCAAATGCATGGTGGAGATTGAATCACACATTACCTTCTATTGCAATGAAGGACAAATGAAAATGAAGTGCATTTGTACCGTTTGGAAAAGAATGATATCAAGGACGAATTGTTTTAGAAAGTATAGCATATGGAGATAGGAAGAAACCTTACCCCATTGAGATAGTGGGGGTCGTTGTAGTGAATCATGGTATGAATTTAAGGCCCAACGGCAGAGGGTACTCTTATAGCAAAATATTGAAGGCAAAAATAATTCATGCAATGCCAACCTTTAAACGATTATCCTTTCGGATTATCATTATAGTAAAATATTGAAGGTAAAAGTACATTTTGAATTATCCTTTCTAGAACGAGTTCTGTGGGGGTACAAGAAGAAATGTCCGAAAAATAGTATATCATACTAAATAAAAAAAAAGGCACATTCTATTCCCATTTCCCCTTTTTCTCTTCACACCTGTTTTTTTTTATCTCAAAGAAATAGTATCTAGGATGTATTTTTATTTAAAAACTAAAAATTCACCAAAAAAATATTTTGAAAACTAATTTTAAGAATAAAATAAGTGGGCAAAGAGAAAAAGAATGAGGGATTTCTGAAAAAAAAAAAACCACATACTCAACTTGTTTAGATAGGGATAATTTTGGAATAATAGTTGAAAAAATAAATCATAGTGCTATTAGTAGAAACGGGGAGTGCAAAAAGTAACCAATCCAACTAACTCGTGGGTTGAAGCAAGTTAAGAAGTTAACTTATCAGATAAATTTTTATTTTGTTTTATTTATTGGTTTTCAAATATTGTAACTTTAATCCAATTTTCATTATTTCTGAATTCTTACTTCCATTTTCCATTTGTAGTTTCATATCTATTTCCACCACTTTTTTGCATTTATCTTTTTTTATTGTCTTTTTTCTATTTTTTATTATTATTTAGGCCGATTATATAACTTCCAACCCATCATAAAAATAAGGCGATTGAGTTTGCCAGAGTGGGACAGGTTTAGTTAATTCATTTTGCCACTTCTAATATGTATCTTCTTTATATCATTTTACGTGTGCGGTTTGGATTGTTTTGAAATCTAACTCACGAAAGGACCAACTTGTTAATATTTGTAGAAATTTTGTGAGTAGCAACTTTCAAGAACAGATTATAGAAACCAAAGATTTATGTATTTTTTCTTATATTTTTTATTTTAATCTTTCTCTAAATTTATTCTTTTTATACATCTAGTCACGTATACTTAAGCATCACTTCACGTGTGCATACAACTTTCATAATTTTTTAGTCATGTTAGTATATAATATTTATCAACTTTATCAATAATTAATTTCTGTTGAAAAATTTAACTAATCACCGTGCTTTATAGTTTTTTTAAAGCTTCTTTTTATTTATTTATCAAATTTTCATCATGTTTAGGATATTAGTTCTCATTATGGTAAATCACTCTTATTGATTTATTTCATATTCAATGATTAGTCAGAATTCAAATTCTTGACCACTTGATTAGAGATACAAGTTGTTATCACTTGTGTCAATGATTATTTAAAAAAAAAAAAATTTAGGACATGAGTAGAAATTTGGTATAAAAAAAACCTTTTTTTAATGAAACTTTTCTCTGTAGAGATCTATCCTCCAAAGGTTGATTCTATCAAGCAAGTGAACTAGTTTCCTCTCCCCTTTCTTCTTGGGTGAAAATTACCACTAGTGAAAGGTGGTAGCTGTAGTAGTATTTTTCGTGATTGTTCGGGAGCCATAATAGGTTGTTTTGTTGATTACCTTTGTCATAACTAATTATGTGCATGTCGAGTTAATGGGAGCAATTTTGTCAATAGAACTTGCAAGTAGGAAAAAACTTTGGTTGAAGTGTGACTCCAAGTTAGTGATAGATGCCTTTTCTAGTTCTAATGGGGTCTCTTGGAAGGTCTTAAATTTATGGAAAAATTGTTGGTGCTCACAAAAGATTTTGATTTTAGGGTTTCTCATACATACAAACAAGAAAATACTTGTGCGGATTCTATAACTAATCATGGCATATGGTTCCAGTCATTTTT
This sequence comes from Glycine max, assembly GCF_000004515.6. Classification (NCBI taxonomy): domain Eukaryota; kingdom Viridiplantae; phylum Streptophyta; class Magnoliopsida; order Fabales; family Fabaceae; genus Glycine; species Glycine max. The sequence goes on along the minus strand of NC_038255.2, from coordinate 1,955,007 downwards.
TTGGTCTGCTAGTGTCCCTCCATTTTGTTTGGAGGATTTTAACAGAAATAGATTAGGATTACCTTCTTATAGATTCTCTTTTTTATTTCTCTTCATGGGTTTGGTTTTTTTCCCTTGTTTGTATTTGTTTTTTATTTGTTAATATCAATTAGGGTTTGCTGTAAATGATAGTTAGGAGCTATGGTGCCAACATAATTAGAAGATTTTCCCCCATACATACAACATTTTTTTTTTTTTATCAAAACATACAATTCTCCACATTATTTACCCAAATATACATATTAAATTCGGTTAAGGGACCTAAATTTACAATGTGATTTGCAAATTTTTTTTAACAACCCAGTTGATAATTCGGGTTCCCCAACCTGAATTCTCGACATGGTTTTTTCGTTTCTTTTTTTTAATTTTAAAAAATATTTTTTTTAAAATATTTTTTAGAAATATAAATAATGAAAATTATAAAATTAGAGAAGATTATGATATAATTTTTAGTTATGATGTAGGTATTTTTAAATTAAATTGATGTGTCATTAGTGGTTTTGTTTTGTTACGTAAGTTAGTTAAAAAAATGAGAAAATTAGTTTGTAGTATTAAAATAAATTAAAAAACATCGTGAATAAATAATTGATATATCTTTCTTATATAATACACATAAAATTAAATAGTGCGATGACTTAGATGATAGACAAGAATAACGAAACATACTAAAAATACAATTGCAACATAAATATGACGAAACTAATGATAGTCTTAAAGATGTTGTGCAGGAGGCATGTCTTCTTCCATCTGGGTGGTTGGTTTGCTACAAATAACTAAAATTTCTATTGGACAGAATCGTTTCCAGTAGTTGAATTCTACTAACACCTTTAGTATGTCTTCGTCATTTTTTAACTCTATTATTTCTATTCGATTAATTTTTTTGAATATTTAACATGGTCTAACTGTCGAAAGAATAATCGTCTGACCACTTGTGATTCGTGAATTCCATATGGGAGAACCCCTAAAAATGTAACTTGCTTGATTATATCTCTGAGTTTGTCCATGCTACATCTTGGAGGAATGTCAAATCTTATTGGAATGTCAAATCTTATTGGGTTTGTTCTAGTGAATGACTAACCCAAAAACCCGTCTTGGATCAGTAGGAGTAATAGTGGATTGAAGTAGGTTGAGTATACCATTTGATGTTCTATTGATGGTACATAATAATTCTATAGGACCAACACGCGAGTATTATTCATTACATATTAACATTGGATAAACATCATTATCATTTTTTAATTGTAGAGATTGAAAAAAATATTACTGATTTGCATCTATGAATGATTGTCGGTAGTAGATTTTATTCACTAATTGATCATTAGTTAACTGAAAAATGTTACTAATATAAAATAAGGTAAGTTTTTTCGATGACTTTTTATTATTTTTAGAACCCGTCCAAACATTTTTATTAAAATTTTAGTCTCAATCACAATTTTAGTAGAGGGTTGGGTTGAAAACCCATTATACTAACAAGTTGTTAGTTATTTATTATTTATTTATAATTTATATAAGAAAAGTGTGCTAACAAGTAACAAGGAATAAAAAATTAAGAAGAAGCTCTTGTGTTGTACTCTTGGTGCATCTGTATTGTTCCATCTTGAGTCTTTAAAGAAGTAAACCAACACACCACATCATCTCCATCCCCATTCAAACACACCTCTCTCCTCAACAATTTCTCAGCACCCCACTCTCTTTCTCTCTTCCCCACTCAACACTCCTTAAAATCGGTTACAACTCAAAAAAAGGGGTTTTTCAATTTGAATCTCACACAATTCCTTTCCATTCCCACACCAACCGAAAAACCATAACACATTGTTACTATGAAGAAATTGAAGAACTACTACATGCACCTGTGCCAACATAATTAGAATCCCTTCCTCCTGTTATGATGCTTTTGAAAGTTTTTTTTTTATAAAAAATATAACATAGTTTTTGGAATTATCCTAAACAGATCCTTAAAATCAAGAGGAGAATTTAAAATTATTATTCTTAAAGAATCTATCGTACGTGATTCCAAATGTAGGCTGTCATCATATCCCCCGTATATATGTTGTTCTAGAGACTACTACTAGGGGTAAAACATGGCATGTGTAGTTGACTTTCCAGGTCCCATTGTTTAGCAGCTCCTATAATGGAGAAAGGAGGGGTTCAAACTTCAAATGGACATAGATGCAACACGAAAGAGTCACAGTATTCACTATAAATCCTTTATTTAATCACGGATCATACACAGTAAAAAAAATAAATTAAAAGGCAACACTTTGATAATTTCTGTCTAAAAAAGATTAACAAAATATATTTAGTTATAAAAATAAATAAATAGCCACACCCTCAACCTCAAAAGTTTTTTCATTAATATTTTAGAAAGCACGATGCATTTAATTTATTTTTATTAATAAAATGTCTTTTTGCTTATAAAAGCAAAAAAAAAAAAAGATGTCGTTTTCCTTTTATTTTATTTTAAAGCTTACAAAGAAAATAATAAGAATACAAATTTGTTATTTTATATATGTGTTTTGCTAATTATTGAAAATAAAAAATAATAATATTGATAACTATTACTCCGAGACAAACGTTGCTGGTGAACCAATACGCCTATTGCATCCGAGACAACTAATTTTGTAAAAGAATTTCTGCAGTCCTGCTCTGTACTCTCTTTTGATTGTTCTGTGTTTTTCTTCCTCAAACCTAACGTTATTATTTATTTATTTTTGTATAGATTTTGTGAAATATATCTCGTATATAAAATATACTTTAGTTTGCTATTTATCTATTTAGTTATATATATAACATTAAAATTGATATCTGCAAATTGAGTCGAGTCAATCCCATTAATATTATTGAGTTTGGATGGAATTCAAATAATTAAAGACATAAAAAATGAGTATAAACTGAATTATCTTATATAGATAATTTTCTCTTGAATACTCTTTTCTATCTTTCCCCCATCCTATCACACTTACCCAAACTCTTTGATATGTCAATTTCAAAACCTGTCTGGCTCATGTACTGTAGTACTATTCATGATGGCACCTCTGATGATTAGAAGCTAATTAAAGGAAAAGAAAAACACCAATCTTGATACGAATCTTTGCAAATTGATCATTATCCATTAGTTTTGGATTCACGGGAGGCAAAATCATTTCATCCATATTTGGAAAGATTAATTAATCTTCATCCTCATAAATCATAATATATAAATTAAACTCACCCACGCACATAAATATAATAAAGAGCTAGCTCTTATGATCATTGTTCCACAGGATACAGCTCAGCTTCTGAAAGATTCTTAATTTAGAGTATATGCTTATGCAGATCTAAACTTTGGGGGGAGGGGTATAATTTTTTAGAAAATTAATTAATGCATGAAACGTACGGGAGAAAGAAAATTAACCACTTTTCATTCAATATATCAGAGATTTCCTCTTCCCATTGGCTCTACATAATTAATCAAAATATATTTATAGCTTGTGCTGAGGGGAGAAAGGATTTTTCAATTACACTGCAGATCTTACTTTTGCCTTTCAGTGTTTGATCGAGAGAGCATAAGGAAATCAAAATAGCAAAGAATTTCAAACTAAAAGATAAGGTGTATTCGAGAATTTGATTTTTATTATTAAGGTTTATGTGGCTTAAAAGTAAAGTGAAATATTACATTTTATTAGATGAACTTTAGTTGAATGAATGCATTTAAAGTTATTTTTATTTCAACTAGCAAGATAACTTATTTATTATAGTTGGTGACAATTTTCACTATAAATAGAGAAGAGATTTAGCAGATAAACAACACATGAAGAGAGTGTGTAAGAAGAGAGATGATGAAACAAAGTCACTTTGTTGAGAGATAAGTGTCTTTGTGTGTGAGAGTCTTATCATTTGTAATCATTGAGTGAGATACTCGAATTTTTAAAGTGATACATTATTTGGGGTAAGTTATAATCTTGTAATTATTTTTGATCATTTTTTAGATAATAAAATATTCTTTGAGATGGTTCGGGTAGTAAGAGGTGTGGAACCTATTAAATTTTTGTGTTTGTTATTATTTATCCGATATAATTTTTATTGTGTTCTCACCATACTTTGTGAGTGTAAATAATTTTATTTATGATTTTAATTACCCCACAAATATATTAACATGAATTAGAAAATAGATCTACGTGGCCTTTATCCCCCAAAAAGGAGAGAAAGAAGCCTCATACACCGCATTGGAAGACTAGCATATTTCATGAATATTTCAACAACATTGGAGAAAGAATGTGGTTGTTAATTAACATTCATAATGGAAGGTCACTTCAACTTATGGAAAATAATTATAAATCATTTTTATTAAACCACTGTCATGACTAATTAATAGCTTGATTTATCCAATATAATTCTAAATTTGATTTATAAACAGTCATGAAAAAGTAATTAACCTGAATAGAATCTTCATATTAATTGTTCATTCTAAATTAATTAAGCCCTTTCCCTATTTTGCTAATTCATATATACAATGTCAAGGGTGGTGGCAAAATTTAAGGAAGAATTGCGGTCTGAATTCATGAACTGATGAAATTACAAGAGAGAAAGAAATTAATTAAAACCCATCTCCACTCTCTCCATGAGATCACCTATATATTAAGACAACTGAACAATCAATAATTACTATTGTGAGTGTTCGAAATAGATAATTTAACTCGAGTCAAACAAAATTATTATAAACAATAAAATTTTTCCTTTAAGTACATATAAAATACTCGAACTCATAATGACTGGGAGTGACTTGAAGAACCTCAAACCTAATATCAGTTTATCTACGCAATCAATGATAAATTAACTTGCATATGATCAGCATGCCTGTCCATTTGCATTCTTGTTTAGTGTGTGAATAGAGTAAAACCTTTGACAGACAAAAACACAATGAATTAAAATGCAAGAGGTTCTTACCTTGGAAATAACTCAGCCAAGTTAGGAATTGAACAGAAATCTGTGAAGGGGCTTCAGCCGAGGAAAGATGACAGCTACTGCTAATTCAAGTTGGCTTTGCAACATATTAATTACCTAACAGAAGGCGTCATCTCTCCTACGACAGGAGTCCCTAAACCTTTCTTCTATCAACATTTTCTCATCTAGCTCCTTCAATCTCTCATGCATGCTTCTATTTTTTCAAGAGAAAGACCATATTTATAGGGGAAATTAAAAGGGTCTCTTAGTATCTTCAGATGATTCCCAAAGGCCGGCTTTATATAAATATATCTTCAATTTTTCATATTACAATATTTTACATATAACTAGGATTATAATTACTCTCATTTTATTAAGACTTTAATTATTTCTATGCACTTTAGTGTAAAATATTGTTAGATAGTTAAAATGTGTAAATTAATACGATGATAATGTAAAAATTATTTACATTGTTGGTGCATAAACTATTTATTTTTTCTCTAATTAATAAAAATCAACATTTTATTTTAATACCTTTTGTTAATTTAGGTTATATAGATATAAATAATAATAATGGAGATAAAATATTGATTTTCATTAAATAAAAACAATGCTAACAATAAATAAATATTATATCTAGGTTTTATCCTTTTCTCTCAAAAGACCAATCAATTGACTTGGGTTAGGTACTATTTGGTAAAGGCATTGATTAATAATCATGTGTATGTAAGATATTACGAATATATTTATGGATTTTCGAATGATTGAATAATTTCATTATTAAATTGTCAAAGGAGCTGAAAACAGCTAGAAATGAGGCAGGAAAACAACTCTCCAATATAATATGCCAGTTTTAGTTTTATTATCATTGTGTTTCATAGATTGAGGTCATGTACATCACTAGTGAAACGTAATCCATGATTAGAATATGAAACATGTTCTTATCACAAATAGCCAAGTGACTAATCAAGTAACACGCGTTTTAAATTAAATTGTGTGTGAAATTGTTAGCTAGCGACGTTCAAGTAATTAAGAGGAAATTCATATAAAGAATTGAATCAAAATATGTGCTATTCACAATATGCTTTTATTATTTGGTGGGCATTGTATATGTATTGATAGTATACTGATTGCAGGGTGCAGGGTCAATTAAATCACATTAATTACTTTGTAACTTTCTGGTACCTTATTAATTAATGAAATTCTCTTTTTGCTGACCCAAAAAAATCTTGAATCAAAACAACATATGTTATTTCTGTGTATATATAATATTATATATAGAATATGCGTATTTAAGGAATAAAATTTCTTCATGGAGGAGAGGGAGACATCTAATAAAAGTAAAAGTTCTAAAAATAACTCCAAGCTGAAACAGACATAAGAAAAAGTCCGATCTTGATACAACCATAAGAAATTATTCGGAAGGTAGATAACATCATGTCACGAAAAAAACAATGAGACAAGAAAGTGAAAGTATTAGGCATGAAATAATTACCTGATTCGGCTTAGTGGGGCACTTTGAGTTAATAAAAAATTAATCAAATTGTGAACTACACTTAGGCAAGTCCTGACTGGTTACCCCTTAGTAACTTATTTATACTGTGATTCACCTGTGACTATGTGATGATATTGGTTAAACTGTTAAAGTCATCAGAGGTGAATTTAAGACCCTAATGTAAATTATAAAAAATAAAATGAATGTGTTCAATTATATAAATATAAATAAAATAAAATATAAAAATATAAGATTTTATTTATAAATTTAATAAATTTTAAAAAATGAAAAGATATAAGTATACACTTCATAATTATGTAGGTGTGCCACTGAATGTCACAGTAACTAAATTAATGTGAACAACCCATGTGTGAACAGAGGCGCCGCAACTTGTGGAATTCATTTCACATGTGAAAATTGTAGTCTACTAGGTCTTCCATGCTCATATTTAAAAGTTGAGGGTTTAAACCCTATAGGAAGGATTTGGAATTAGTTTTGTAAGCCATCAGAAAAGATTAGACAAAATAATTTTTTTCATTTTCTTACTTTTGATGATTTGTGATTGATGAAATAAATTGTTAAAATAAACTATTTAATGTAGTATTAAATTTTGAGGCTTTTCAACTTAATAGACTAGAATTTTAAATTGGATTCTTATCTTGTGTTTAAGTATTAACATAAACTTTGTCTCTTATGTATGTATATACTTAATAATTATTGTATGTAGTTTTATACATTATAATTTTAATTACTTTGGTCCCTTCAAACTTTTTTGTCAAGTTCCGTCACTAACAATGTCCACTTGTTATTAAATAATGATGAATTGATAAATTAAAAATTTGATTAAAATGAATGTTGTCAATTAATTATAGATGTAATGCTTAATTATTTTAAAATAAAATAAAACTTGGGTATTGAAATTAGAGTAAAACAAACTGTTCTGTTTTATTTTATCTATAATTCTGTATATCAAACACTATCATACAATATTAAACTATCAATTTTTTTTTTTATCGTGCTCATGGTTCAACTATTAACTTGGGTATTGAAATTGTGTTGAGCAAATGTACGTGTTTTTTTTTTTTTTTTTACTAAAACACTACGAAATATTGGAGGTTTTTCCATCTTTCCTTTTTTCTTAGAATATTAATATTTTTTAGTATGATGATTAATACTTAATCACATTTCAAATATTTAAATTATGATCGGGACGATTTAGCCATTTTTTTTATTAAGGGTATTATAGTATAAAAAATTCCTAAAATTTATGGAAAATGTTTCACCTAATGTGGTGTTTTCTTGTGACTGATCGACTATGCAGGGCATGGGCCGCACAGCTTCTCTCTAATGACAATGTCAAGACTATGAAAATTCTCCTCTCTTTCTTTCCAACTTCCATGTAATAACTCCACTAATAATTTGTCAACAATTGATTAAATGAAAATAATAGCCATAAAGTTCCAAGTGGGGCAACAATGGAAAAAAGTAACCTCATGATCATATCAAATTACAAGAAATTTACGCTGATTAAGAGCATTAATATAGCAATACTTTGGATACACTCATAGAATCATTTGCTTTACTAAACAAAGGTTGTGATGATAAGTTTGAGTCTCACTTTACATATAGTTATGGAAACGATTTATTTAGGTGATAATTTACGTTTGATTTTTATCATATGTAAAATTTTCTTAAATTAACAATAATTATATTACAAATATGATTAGTCTTAATCTAGTGGGTTAAGAGACAAACATAATCTCTCGAATCCAAGACAAAAAAAAAAAAAAATATATGTTGAAGATTCTATGCTTCCTTTCCTAGGGTGCAATTTGTCTTCCGAGTCTTGGGGTCGTATGCCTCCACATGGGTAGGGAAATGAAACCAAAACGTGTCTTGCTATTGGCACCCTCATTGCTATCTAAACCCCCAAGAGTTGGTATTATTTATGATGACGAAAATGGCTGTGAACAACGGAAAATAGTTTCAAGCCTAGTTCGAAACAAAATGAAAGTTTTATGTCCATATTTCTACACCCTTGGACCAGAATATAAATTTCTACTCCCTGAAGGCCAGAACACAAAAGAAACTTGAAAGCAATTCATAGACCAAATAACGTAGACCGAAAGAAAAATTTATAGACTTGAGGCAATTGCCAAGCAATTTGCAGTGATCTACTCTATTGACTTGTTCACTTCTCTCGTAGCACAAGAGTCTTATCTTGTGTGACTAATTAAGCACACTCTATAGTTGTGTTTGATTTAGAAGATGCAAATCAAGAAAAAGAAAATATAAGATAGTTTTTTTAATTAAAGTAAAATATAAAAAAATATGAGTCATACAAAAAAAATATAATTTTTTTCTAAAGTATTATTTCTCCCTTAAAAAACAAACATACCCTATAGGAAAAATAATTTTCTTGGGTTAGTTACAAGCTAGCAATCAATGATCCAAAGTTAGAAAAGTATAGGCATAGAAAATTACAACCTTAATTTCTAGCTAGATTAAAAGGACAAAAAATAATGAAAAACGGGTAGAAAATAAAATGTGAATATTTTAACGTTAACTAAAAATCAACTTTCTAATGTTGTCGCCTTTTCATCATCCTGACACACGACACGTTTAAATATCATTTTTAAATATCCAAAAAAATTAAAGAGGTTTAATTTTTTTTGTATGACATAGGGATAATTATTGAAATTTCCCAGCACACCTCTCAAAGGTTCACACATCAGCGAAATATTGAAAATGCTGTTTTTATTTTTAATTTTTTTTGCCGTACTCTTTAAGCCATTTACAACTAAGAAGTATTTAATTAGTTTTTCATTAATAGAAAAAATGTTTTTCACATCAATTCTTTAGTATATTTTATGACGGTTCAGAAATTATCTTTAAAGTTGTGATCATATAAAAATAATACTATTTATGACGGTTTTTAAATCAACTTAAAATCTTGATTTCTATGTCGATTCTATTCGAAATTATCTCAGAAAATATTTTTTTTTAATATTTAAAAATTAACATTTCTAACCTTCACGATCAAATTTAGCGGACAGAATGATACCTCTCATTGTTGTAGCTCTGGCTGCCCTTGACGGACTTTTGAACCTGCCAAAATGTCACCGTTTTTTTAAGACGGTTTTTATACATCAGTCGTTAATCTTCCATAGTTGAAAACGTTTTTTCTAATAGTGGTTATTAAAAGAAATAGAGTGATGCTATTTATATATTAGGTTTCACACGTAAATTACAACTAGTACAACATGAAGTGTTTGACACAAAGGATAAAGAAAAGGTTTGATTACGATTTGGTACGGTATTATGAAGTTGATTTCTCACATGTCTTGTTGATAAGATTAAAGTTATCTCGTGATTATTGGAAATTAATTTGGTCGTTGTCTCTTATACAAATTTGTACATTTTATTAATCCTAAATCATGTATATGGAGAAAATAGGTTGATGAGAGTTCAGTCCAGTTTTGAGCTTTTATTTTCTATTATAAGGTTTTTTTTTTCCTTAAAATTTCTTTTGTTGTATATAACAGGAGTTGTATGAGTTGAAGTGCCCTTGTACTCCCTGTAAAAAACTAATGAGCTGGTTCAGTTTGTTCTAAAAATTATTTTTACTTCTAAATAAGAAAAATGTTGCCTTATTTTTATTTTATTTTTTATTTTTAAATATTTGTATAAAAACAGTACCTTTTTTAAATTACTATTTATACGAATCCTCTAATATTTTTTATACTATTTTTCATATCTCAATTATTCATCAAAATTCATGCATCGTGTTTGGTATAAGTCAATGAAAAGAGAAAGTAATTGCACACAATTTTGTCACGTGGAGATAAGCCTGGCTGTGACTTACATATAGTTATATTATATCATGCGGGCTTTCATATTAAAGCATGTGTCATGATAATAAATTCTATTTCCTGCTATTCATATTAGCTCTTTTATACCAACCAAAAGTACATCACTAGCTTTCTGCTATTTATAAGGAGGAAATGGATGTCCACCACAAAATTAGCTAGACAATATAGTGAGGAAAGAAAATCAAATTTGATTTTAATAAGAAAAGAAGTTAATTACCTTTTTTCTTTAATAAGTAATAAAAATGTATTTTTATCTTTATTCTTTATTACTACTATTTTTCCTTCTCATCTAAACATATATCACATAAAGTGCCTTCCAAAAAAAAAATATCACATAAAGTCAAGGGGTCTCTAAATTATGATGGAGAAATTTATTTTAATTAATATTTAAAGTGGGTGTTGTTTTTAAATATTAAATTTAATTCCTCCGATCCCTTTATGATTTTTTTTTATAAAAAAAACCCCTTTATGATTGAAATTAATTTAATAAACACACATTCTAATTACTTTTAGAGTGTGTTTGAATGAGGCAATTTAAAATTTTAAAGAATTTTAAATTTTGAGAATTTTAAATGTTTCAATTTAAATCCCTTTATATTTTTAAAATTCTATGTTTGGATTCCTTTCAAATGTTCCAATTTCAAATCCTACTGTCGCTGACAACACTAAGCCGCCGGAGCAGTTGAGCATGTTGGACCCCACGCGGACTGCCTCATGCGACGCCTTCCCTGAGCTTGCCAACACCCTGCCATGCCCCGCCAACAACATTGCCGATCACATACGCATGACGGCCCACGAGGTCGCTCTCAGGCTCCGGACAAACCCCGCCAAGCCTAACACTGTTGGCTCCGTCGACTCCGTCTCAGTCGCGTCGCTAACTATGAGGCTCTCCCCCACTCAAATTTAGGCCATCAATGACTCACCCATCCAAATAGCGATGATGGCGATGTTAGGGTAATTAGTCTTGGCAATGATGGCGATGTCGCGACCCACGGCGGACTGCTGGACGGCCTGAAGGAAGGCACCAGACTGGTGGAGGGCGTCGTTGGAGCGGAGGTCAACTTGGATCCGGGCGAAGAGGATGTCCATTGTGCTGATGGGTTCAGAGAATTTGAAATTCACTCTCTTGAAGATAGAATTTGAAATTATATTCTTTCAACTAACTAAAATCCCTTTTAAAATCTAAAATTTTGAATTCCTTTTATTAAAATATCCAATCAGCAACTTCAATCAATTTTAACACAAACAAATCCTAAAACGACAAAGAGTAATGCTATCATCTGCCATTATTGATCCCTTCCCATTCCGAGGCGAGGGAGAAAACTTTCGGCAGTTTACACTTTAAAATTTTAAAATTAATATTTTCTCCTTTCTTGAATTATATATAATAATTAAATTAATTCTATTTGTTTTCATTTTGTTATTTTAAAAACTAAAAAGGTATTCTTAATAGTAAAAAAACTAAAAATGTACTATTTATTGTATGTATAATGTTATTTTCATGATTTGATTTTTCTATTAAATGAAATAGAAGAAAGTTAATCGAATAACGTTATTATAATATATTATTATCGTTTAAATAAAATTATATCTTCTTTTTATTGAGACTGAAAGAAATAAGTGAAATGCATGCATTTGTTGATCTGTCGTGGAATAATGCACCATCCGCTAACCAGGTCAAGTTTCTAAGATACGTACAGCTGCATCTTCTTCCCAATCCCATATAATACTTTTCTATATACGACATGATTTTTGTTATTTAATTTCGGGTTTGTACGTAAGAAAAAGGAACTCGTTTTCACTAGCTCTTTATGCACACAGATATAATCACTTGGACGGTCAATAAAAACGGTGTTAATTAATTAAAGTTCAAATTCCAGGAAACTAATCTGTATATGATGATTTTATTAAGTTAAGGGTTCTCTTTAAGAAAAAGTTAAGAGTTAAGATGATGATGATGTGTACTTAGAAAAAGTGCTGACATCACCAAATGTTTTTCTTGTACTTAGAACCAATTATGACTTCTTTTAAATATACTATATGCATAAAAAAAAAACTTATGATAGAAGAAAATTCATAATTAACTTGACCACTCATTTCCTCTTTGCTACAATATTTCATTTAGTTTAATTTCGTACCCTCATAAAGCAGTTGGCTACAATAATAAATTTATTCAATACTAGTATTTAGTTGTCAATTAATTGTCGGTGACAGATATTTTTATGCCTATTTTTTTACTTGAACCGTACTAATAAAGAGAAATATCAAATATTATGAATCTTTGATCTTTATTTTTCGATCTTTTGAATATTATCTATTTTTATATATCATAACTAAATTTATAAAATATATGCATGGGTTATATATTTAATTTAAAATTGTTAAACAACTTAAACTAAATTTGCAAGTAGTTTTCATTTAGGGTTCATCTAACATTTCCATTTTGAATCAATTTGTATGTATTTTATTTAGTTTAAACATTATATTTGAGATAATTTAATGTTAGCATTAGATAAATTTTATAAGAAATTTAATCACTATTTGTTTGAATTAATCTCATGAACTGTACATGATTCTAGATCATACTAAATTTATTGATGTTTATATAAATTTCTTAGAGTTTGCTATTTTTTTAAAAAAATATTTTTACATTATCGATCAACTATAGATTACCTTAAATATAATTTTTAAAATAGTTATTACAAAAATCAATATACTTACCATACATAACAATTTATGGATACAAGACAATGTAAAAAATATTATATCATCCATACACTTTAATTTAAATTCATTTACTTCGTAAATTATTGTATAAAAAAATTTGCTAAATTATTGGTAATATTTTTTATTATAGAAAATTTATTAATTTTAAATTCTATCTAAGACTTCAACAGCAAGCCACACTTGATGCACAAACAAAACAAACAGAACATTATACTTCATTTCATTTCTTTTTGTTTCGGTGAATTTAAAATGTACCACGTTTAATTTCTCATTTTGTTTTTTTTTATATTTAATATACATCAAATATAAAAAAAAAGACATAAAGTTATGTTTTTTCGCATTGTAATACATTTACCAAATGTTGTTTTAAAATACATAATTGATATAGTTTACATATATATGAACATTCAATTATTGATATTTTAACAACTATGAGACATTTTTGCTAAAACTATTGCAAGATTCATTATCATAGTAGTTGGTATGGATTGGATTTTAATTCAATTCATATTCAATTCAAGTCCTATTAAATGAATTAGATTTAAAATTCATATCAATTTAATTGGATAAAATTGGTATGGATTTTTTAAAACCGGTTTTTATAAAATTCCAATAATAGATTCATTTAAATGATTATCAAGATTACTATAATTTATGTACTATTAGGACAATTTTAGGTTTTTAACATAGAATCCGCTTAAAATTTTGGGATTAACCTTCAAGTCAATATTGTGAGATAAAACTTAACTAATTAGCTGCACTCACTATTGTGATTAAATAAATCTCAACTTAGAGTGGTGACTTCGGGATTCAAACTAGCTAATAAGCTAATAGGTAGATTTGTTTTTTTGACCATTCTAATAGGTAGAATTTAATTACCTAATCCATTTCTACAAGAACTAATTATAACTAATTAACTACTAATGTATATATTGATCAATTATATAGTGATAATTAATTTCAACATATCATAATTTTCCTGTTAAAAAATTTACATTAAAATTTGATTATTGCAATTAATCTTTGAGAGTCTTAGATACGTACTTATTTGTTCTATAATTTAATAAAATATTATTAGATAAAAAAAATTGAATGGTTTATGTTATTTTAAATGTGTATATAATTAATGAGAAACAAGTAGTGTATAATATTTAAAGGAAAAATAAAATACTTAAAACGTAATAGTTATAAATGTTAGGATCTAGTTCGAGTATAACAAAATATGAGATTCCTAAGTTATAGGCATATAATTAAATAGCATTATGCAATGCGTAAAGAAATAAAGATATACCGCAATCAATCCTTGTTATATGTTTCAACTAACTCATTCATAAGAAATTTGATTAGTTTAATTTAGAACATTAAATTTATTCTAAATTATTATAAAAAGACCAAAACATACTTTAAGATCTTATCATAAAGATTAGAGGTAGTACAAAACAATTGAATGTGTTTTAAAAAACGGAAAAAAAGATATTACTTTTGGTAACAATAAGATAGAAGAATCACTTCATTTAATACAAGTCAATTCATATTTTTCAATAATAAAAAAGTTTAATTAATAAGACATCTCAGTTTTATGCACGAGAGTAAAAAAAGAAAGAAAAAATTAATAAGAACAAAATTTAAACTTTACCAATTTTATCAAGGTGAAAAACATTTTTAATCTTTTTCAAATCACTAATTCTTGTTATTCGTGTCAATTTTTGTTCGCAACAAATATCATCACTTTATAAAAAAATAATTTAAATATTTGTCTTTTTTATTCTTCCAAATTAAAATTTTTATTTTTTTCTCATATTTCCAAAATATTTTTTTTAGTTCCTATTAATTGTTTTTTTTGGCAATTTGAATGTTATGATGATTTTTTTACCATAATAGATGCTAAAAAATAGACTCCTTAAATTTAAAGGACAACAAAATTCAAATTTTAATTTGGGAACTTAAAAAATATATTCCTTAAATTTAAATTACTAAAAATATATTTAAGTTTAAAAAATACTAAAAA
The DNA here is from genome assembly GCF_000004515.6 of Glycine max. Classification (NCBI taxonomy): domain Eukaryota; kingdom Viridiplantae; phylum Streptophyta; class Magnoliopsida; order Fabales; family Fabaceae; genus Glycine; species Glycine max. Next base: position 1,939,943 of record NC_038255.2, on the reverse strand, counting down.
ATTAATAGTATGATACTATATATTGTTTTTGTTGATATTAGACTATTAGAGAAAAATTGAAGGTTTTTCTTTAATTTAATTCTCACTTTCTTTTTAGTTTTAATTTTTTTAAAATAATTCAATATTATTTTCATATTCAAAATCTATTTAATTTTGAGTTTTTTAAAACGAGTGTTCAAATATTTTAAAAAAAAAACAGCTAAGAGATTTTTTCACATTCCCCTTTTCTGTTTTCTTCAGATGCTTTGTTCAAATGTTCAACAAATAAAATTTTAGAAAAACAAACATGTGCTCAAAAAAGACTTTCGAATCAAATACATTGAGGAAATTAGCAAGCAACTGTTAAGAAACAAAAATCTATTTTTTTGAAACAATATGAGAACAAGTTAGACAAATAATCATTGTAAAACTCTAGATTGAAGGCCAAAAGTACTCTTGAAGTCTGGCCAATAATCATACAATAGATTGAAAAATTAATGAAGAACTTTACCTCTTTGATTCTTGAATCTTTTCTTCAAATTAAACAATTAACCTTCCACAGCCGCGCACAAGGGTTTTCGATTCTTTGCAGCAGAAACATATAAACTTAAAGGCATAAGTGAGATCGATAATGCTAATTAAGCAACATCTAAAATAAAAAGCATGAGATAATGCAATGATATGCTGCATTCAAGTGACGGTGAAAGAAAATTAATTAAGGTGATAAAGGTTTCATGATATATATTCATAGTTGAAATTAATTAAACCCCTTATTGCCGTCAAGTGCATAAAAAAATTGTGATGATAGAGGTTGCAGAAAATCTTGTCGGAGGACAGGGACACTAGTCACTAGCTATATACGTATAATTATGCATGCATATGATTTCAGCACACATAATATATGTTTATGTTTGCATGCATCATACCCAGTGCCCTCTATCCTGCGACGAGACTCTCTCAACCCCTTAATTGTATTTTCTTTCTCTGCCCTCTTTTGAATGCTCCGTGTTGTGTTTATATATATAGCACTTAGCATGGTTCTAGCTAGAAAAAAGTTGAAAAATGGAATGATAATTAATTAGTTCCGGATATATACAGTGTTTAAGATTCCTAATACACGTGGTCAAATTAGTTTCCAACTAATTAGCGTATGTTACGGAGCTAGAGCCAGCTACTTGCTAATCTTTAGCTGCTACTTATTTTGTTTCCTTAACTTTAGTTGGTTATCTTATTTCTAGCTTTGTCACTTATTTTCCATTTTAGTTTTCATGTATACATGCAACCCTCTGTATGTACCTTTATGAATAAGATTGATCTTTTATCTATTTAAATTTCAATTGTTGATTAATTTATCATGGCATCAGAGTTCTGTTGTGCACATCAATGGTTGATGAAGCCACATACCTCTATACTCTGCAAGATGCACAAAATGCATCGAATCCCCTATACATCCACCCAAATGAGAGCCCATCCACTGTCCTTGTTTCGCCACCGCTCTCATACGGGAATTATCACAGTTGGTCTCGTGCGATGAAGATGAGCCCGTTGATAAAGAACAAGCTAGGATTCGTCGACGGCACAATTGTAGAACCACCTAAGAATCATGTAGTTTTACCTTTCTGGGAATGAGGTAACATGCTTGTTCTTAGTTGGCTGATAAAGTCGATGAGCGTGGAGATTGCGCAGTCCATTCTTTGGCGTAAGAAAGCTTCAGACGTGTGGAAGGAGCTTCGTGAGCACTTTTCCCATGCTGATTTGTTTAGAATCTCAGAAATTCAAGAGGAAATCTTTAGCCAGAGGCAAGGTGATAACTCGATCTCAAAGTTTTACATTGCACTGAAAACCCTATGGGATGAATTAGATGTTTTGAATCCCCTTCCTGTTTGTACATGCAATTCTAAGTGTTCATGTGGTGCAATCAAGAAAATTGAAAAGGAGATAAACAAGAATCAAGTGGTTAGATTCTTGCGAGGGTTGAATGATCAATATTCAGGTGTTAGATCACAACTAATGCTCTTAGATAATCTTCCTAATGTGAACCGAGTTTTTGCTCAACAAGAACGACAGTTTGACACTAAGAATGCTTCCGTGCCAAAGGCTCTTCTTGTGGCTAGTGATGATACATCAGACTCCAAGAGAAATCAAGGGAGTGATAATGGTTGGAATAACAGATACACTTCCCAGAAATGTTCCTGGTGTGGAAAAATGGGTCACAAAATTGACATTTGTTATAGGAAACACGGTTTCCCTGCTGGTTTTAAGTTCAACAATTCTAAAAACACTGCTCCAAGATCTGCAAATATGGTGATGGTTGAGAAAAATGAGACCAACTGTCCAGATGATTCATCAAGAAAGGATACATAAGGAGATGCACAATTTGGTTTTATTGCGAGCCAATATCAGAATTTGATGGCTCTACTACCGCAACAAGATCAGAGGGACTCCACACCGCACACTGCCCATGTAAACGCTTGTACTCATTCAACTCCAACAGGCAATGGTAATGTACTAATCTCTAGATGGATCCTGGACACTAGTGCCACAGATCACATCTCAAATTCCCTTAGTTACTTTACTGCATACAAGCACATACCACCTATCAAAGTGTCCCTGCCCAATGGAATCCTAGTTTCAGCCACCATTTCTGGCACAATTCATCTCTCACCCAGTTTTGTTTTAACTGATGTTCTATTCCTACCAAGTTTCAAATTCAATCTGATATCAGTTACAAAATTGACTTAAACCCTTCCCTGTAAATTAACTTTCCTTGATGGCATATGTTTAATACAGGATTCCAATGCTTGCAAGATGATTGGCACAGCTAAAGCAAAAAGAGGCCTATATATTCTCACACAGACAGTCGAGTCTTCTCAATCCTCTGCTATTTGCAACGAACTCTCCAGCTCTGTTTGCAACACCATTTCAGAAAATTTCTCCTGTAGCTTTTCTTCTAGTTTGCCCAATTTATGGCATTATAGGTTGGGCCATCCTTCTTTTGATAGAGGTCAAACAATTAGTGAAATGTTTCCTTTCATTCATTGTAATAAAAATCATGTTTGTGATATATGTCATATTGCAAAACAAAGAAAACTGAGTTTTCCCTCGAGTTCTTCCTTTACCACTGCAATATTCGAGTTGATTCATGTCAATATTTAGGGCCCAGTTTCTGTAATGTCAATACATGGTCATTTTTATTTCCTTACCATAGTAGATGACTACTCTTGACACTTGGATTTATTTGTTGAAAAACAAAACAAAAGTTAGACCTTTAATTCAAGCCTTTTGTGGATTAGTGAAAAACCAGTGTCAAACCACAGTCAAAAACATTAGAACTAACAATGGTAAGGAGTTCAAATTTGACCAATTTTATGCTACAAGAGGAATAGTTCACCAAACAAGTCGTGTAGAGACTCCCCAACAAAACTCCATAGTAGAGAGAAAGCACCAACATATTCTCAATGTTGCCAGAGCCTTGTTGTTCCAAGCTAATCTTCCCAAAATATTTTGGTCTTATGCAGTTACACACTCAGTTTATCTTAAATAGAATCCCAACACTAGTCTTGGGTAACAAATGCCCTTATCAGCTCTTATATAACTGTCTTCCTGACCTAACTCAACTCAGGTCTTTGGTTCACTTTGTTACTCCACACTTGCTAGTCATAGGACTAAATTTGATCCTAGAGCCACAAGGTGTGTTTTTCTGGGATACAAAAATGGCACAAAAGGCTACATTGTTTATGATCTCTAAACCAGAGAGTTATTAGTGTCTCGAAATGTCATCTTCCATGAAAATATTTTTCCTTATAAGCTGAAATCATCCACCAACACTGCTTCCAACTCCAGTATTCCTTTACCAACCTTTATTCCTATAGAGCCTTTTGATTACACTCCTCCACAAACTAAGTTAGAAGCTAAAACACAACAAAATTCTCTTCTTAACAGTCACATAACAGATGCAGTGGACACACCACATAATCTTATAGCAGTACCATAGTGTTCAACTGCGAGAATTAGAAAGCCTCCTTCATATCTACAGGATTATCACTGCAACCTTGCTGCTGCCACTGCTGTGCCACATCAATCTTCGGGAAAAGGTAATCTTTATCCTCTTTCTCAAGTGCTTTCCTATGATCGCTTGACACCTTCATATTAGTCTTTTGTTATGAATATCACCACCACACCTGAACCCACTAGATATTTTGAGGCCGTCAAACATAAATGTTGGAGGATAGCCATGGATAAAAAACTAGAGGCGCTGGCAAGGAACAATACATGGGTCTTGGTTGATAAACCACCTGAGAAAAACCTAATTGGTTGCAAGTAGGTCTACAAAGTCAAGCACAAACAAGATGGGACAGTAGAACAATACAAAGCAAGACTGGTTGTGAAGGATTACACTCAAATAGAAGGTATTGACTTCATGGATACCTTTTCCCCCATTGCAAAGATGACCACTTTAAGAGTTGTGTTGGCTTTGGCCTCTTCCAAAAAGTGGCTTCTACACCAATTAGATGTAGATAATGCTTTCTTGCATGCAAATCTAGAAGAAGAAATCTATATGGCTTTACCGCAAGGTCTATTGACTTCGAAGCCTAATTAGGTCTGTTTATTAAAGAAATCTCTCTATGGGTTGAAGCAAGTTAGTCGACAGTGGTTCAACACTATTTCACATGCCCTGCAAGTTCTTGGTTATTCTCAAAGTCAAGATGATCACACCTTGTATACCAAGAAGACAAAGATATCCTTCACAGCTTTACTACTATATGTTGATGATGTTTTGTTAGCAGGAAATGACATTTCTGAAATCAATAAGTTCAAGCAGCAACTTCATGCACAATTTCGCATTAAGGATCTTGGAGAAGCCAAGTTCTTTTTGGGTTTAGAAATTGCACGGTCCTCCAAAGGCATAGTGCTTAACCAACGCAAATATGCCTTGGAACTTTTATCAGACTCTAGTCTTCTCTGTTGTAAGGCAGCAACAACACCTATGGATACCTCCATCAAGCTGGGACCTGCTATTGGCAAACCACTTTCTGATATTAGCTCCTCTAGAAGATTGATAGGAAGACTCATTTATCTTACCACTACAAGGCCAAATATAGCTTTTGTAGTGAATCAACTTAGTCAATTCCTATCTGCTCCCACATATCGTCATCAAGCAGCTGCTCACAGAGTACTTTGCTATATCAAAGGCTCACCTGGGTGTGGCCTTTTCTACCCAACATCAAACGCTCACAAGCTCACAGCCTATAGTGACTCTGACTGGGCCGATTGCATTGATTCTAGAAAATCCATTACTGTGTATTGTTTATACATTGGTTCTTCTTTAATCTCATGGCGATCCAAGAAGCAAACTACTATAGCAAGGTCCTCTTGTGAAGCTGAGTATCGTGCAATTGCAGCAACAATGTGTGAAGTACAATGGATTTCTTATCTATTGCTGGATCTGCAAGCCGCTAAACCTTCTCATGTGTCATTCTTCTGCAACTACCGCTCAACAATTCATATTGCTCACAATCCTAGCTTCCATGAGCGTACCAAACATATCGAGTTGGATTGCCACATTGTTCGAGAGAAGTCAACCAAGGCCTTATTCATCTTCTGCCCGTCCCCTCAACACAACGACCGATATTTACACAAAGCCTCTGACGCTTGCACCGTTTAGATCTATTTTTTCCAAACTGGGAATGATTAATATACATTCTCTAGTTTGAGGGGGGCTAATACACGTGGTCAAATTAGTTTCCAACTCATTAGTGTCTGCTACGGAGCCAGCTACTTGCTAATCTTTAGCTGCTACTTACTTTGTTTCCTTAACTTTAGTTGTTGTTACCTTATTTCTAGCTCTGTCACTTATTTTCTGTTTCAATTTTCATGTATATATGCAATCCTCTGTATGTACCTTTATGAATAAGATTGATCTCCTATCCATTTAAATTTCAATTGTTAATTTATTAATTCCTAATTTGAGAGGTTGAATTGAATTTTATTATCTTAATTAATACAAGACAATTTCTTGGAATTTACTTAGGTATAAATATACATGTATGTGAAATTTCGGTGGAGTTACATTGATTGTTTGCTAAATAGTGATGATTGATAATTTAGTACAAACCAAGAAATTACTTGTTATCACCGTTGAAAGTGACATCTACCTTGACTCAATTATTTGTCATGGAAAATAGAAGACGCCCTCCTTGTGGAAAATTAATTACGCTTGAGTTCAGGGAGCAAATGTCATAAGATTCCAAAGCAATAATAAGAGAGTAAGAGGTAAAGGATTATGTGGAAAAATTCTATCACTATTTCGTTTAATTACTTTATATGTATTTCAACCAAGCAATTTAAGAATTTTAAATTTATTTCATGACCGGTCGAATTTATTATTGTCATTGAAATAAATCGAGTAAGATAATCAATACTTTCTTTATCCCAAAATAAGTATCTTCTAAATTATTTTAGACATACTAAGAAAAGTCAATAAATATGTAAAAAAGAGTGACAATTTTACAAAATCAATTAGAGGTATTACAGGAAAAAAAATAATTAACATTTCATTTAAAAGTTAAATATAACACTTACTTTTGGAGTATTTTTCTTCTTCTCAAATAAGAAACTAATTTTGGGGCTGGGATATAATATAACCGTTTAAATAACATTATAACTTCTTTTTATTAATTGAGATTGAAAGAAAAAAGTAAAAAAAAAATGCATTTGTTGATTTGTCGTCGAATATTAATGCGCCATCCGCTAACCTGGTCAATTTTCTAAGAAACAGCTACATCTTAACTCTATCTTCAAAAAAAAAAAAAAAAAGCTACGTCTTAATTCTCCAATGGTCCCCTATATATATACGACAGGATTTTTGGTTATTTAATCTAGGGTTTGTATGTAAGAATTGAAAAGGAGCTCGTTTTCACTCGCTTAATTGATGTTTCGTTAACAATTAACAGACAAATTAAATAAAACACGAATATATAGTAGCAAAATATTGTTAATCGATTGGAATCATGAATATAGTTAACACATCGAACAACTTTAATTAGGTCTTTATGCACACAGCTATAATCATTTGGACGGTCAATAAAAACGGTGTTAAATAAATTTCAAATCCAGGAAACTAATTTAGTGTATTCTATAATGATGATCTAAGTTAAGAGTTATGATGATACATAATGTACTAAGAAAAAGGGCAAAAATCACCAAATGTTTTTTCTTGTACTAGGAACCAATTATAAAAACGGTGTTAAATAAATTTCAAATCCAGGAAACTAATTTAGTGTATTCTATAATGATGATCTAAGTTAAGAGTTATGATGATACATAATGTACTAAGAAAAAGGGCAAAAATCACCAAATGTTTTTTCTTGTACTAGGAACCAATTATGATTTCTTTTAGTGTTTTCTTTTGCTGCCATAAAAAAATCACTACCGTGAGCGATAAAATTTTATCTCTAAATATTTAACATAATTGTATATTCAAAGCTTGAATTGAAGACCTTCAAGTATATAATTAAGAAAAATAGTTTAATTAAGTTTTTTTAAAAAAATATAATTACCATTGGCAATAACACGAAAGAAGTCAAGTATTTAAGAATTATGTCGAATTATTTGTAATTAAAATGACATTACATATTTTAAAAATGTATATGGAATTTGGGTTGTTAGGTAAAAGGAGGTTTAATAATTATAGATAAAGATATGTTCATTAGAAAGTTGGACTGAAGAAATCAATAAGAGAATAACTATTCTTCAATGATTTCTATTATAATGATGGTATCTTTTTTTAATGCATGTGCAAGATTATACTGTATTATAGAAAAGGTGAAAGATAATATCGTGGAAAAAAATATAGCAAGGGTAAGATGCAAATTGATCTATGAATGCATTCTATCAATAATATATATTGGAAAAACTAATAGATAAATATTAGAGAAAGATATAGTTTTTTTCTTCTTAATATAGGATCCTTTTGAGTCTGCAAATTTAATTTCTCATAAATTTCTTGTGGACTTACGGGTCTTTGGTTTATACATTGAGCAGTACTGTTTCTTACGAAAATTTCACGCATAAAACCATACAAATTCACTTGCATGCCTAGTGTTTTTTAATTTAGTGATAAATTAAAAAAAAAAAGTTGTGAAGTCAAACAGAAATCTCCCACGTACTGCCAATAGTGCATGGATTAATTGATATGAGTTATTTTAAGTAAATAATTTTAAGTTTGAGTTATGCACATAGATGCAATTTACAAAGAAATTTTTTCACTCACTAATTTTTTTATAGACAAATAAACTTTCACTGAATAAAATTAGAGAACTACACCATAGCACAAATTGTACCAAAGTATTGTAGGAAGATAATTGTGAAGATAACATTGAGTGTAACATTACACTCGGTACAAAAAAAAATAATTAACTATTAACCTTGATCTTAAAAAAAAAACTACTAAAAAAGAGAGCCCCAATGACTCTTTGTAGAATCCATAACATCAAAATAGAATGAAATTGTATATATACTACCTACTGCAATTGAAATGGAGATAAATTTTTGACCTAGTTGCCATCCCACCACCAACATGATGCAGCAGTCATTTTCAATTTTCAACACATCATCCCCTTGGAAGACCCGATCCTACATAATTCTGTTAAGATGATTTGAATAATTGAGTTCCACTGCTCAAATCTTCTGATAAGATTCAGCAGATTGATGGACTAAAAGTACTCATGTGTGGCTAATCAAACAATATATAGACTGAAAAATTAATATAAAGAACATTTACCTCTTGATTATTGAATCTTCACTTCAAAACCAACCTTCCACACCCGGGCGCAAATTTTCTGATTCTTTGCATGCAGAAACATAAGTGAGATAATGCAAAGCAAACATCTAAACTAAAAAACATGAAATAGCGCAATGCTCTACTGCATCTAAGTACAGTGCATAAGAAAATTGCGTTGATAAAAGTTGCATGAAATCTTTAATCAAAACTTTGTTACCCTCCATTGTACCAAGAAATTGCAATGATAGAGGTTGCAGAGAATCTTGTCGCAAGACAGGGACACTAGCTATATTTATAAATACATGCTTAATTATGATTTCAGCACACATAATATATTTTTGCATGCATCATCATGCCATACCCAGTGCCCTCTATCCTGCGACAAGACTCTCTCAGCCCCTTTATTGTATTTTCTCTTTCTCTCTTTCAATGCCCTTTTGATTGCACTGTGTTTTGTTTATATATAGCACTCAAGATCATATAAGAATAAAGTTGAAAAAATGGGATGGTAAGTGGAGACGAAAAAGTTGCATACATATATGTTCAGGGAGGATTAATATATCTTCTAGAGGGAGATTAGTAGTTTAAGATATTCAAAGTTTGAAATGTTGAATTGAATTTCGCTAGTATTTTTTATTTAAAAACAAGACACTTTCTTGGAATTTACTTAGGGATGAATATATACATATGAGAGAAACTTCGATGGAAGTACGTTGATTGTTTGTTAAATAGTGATGATGGGTAATTTAGCACACTCCAGGAAACTTGTTAAATTATTATTACCATTAATTAATGAAAGTGACATCGTTAGAAAATGGAAGACACCGTTGTGCCTTGTGGAAAATTAATTACGCAAGAAGTTTCATTTTAGGGAGCAATGGTCGGTTGCCGGCTGTCATGAACTTTAAAATCAATAATATAGGCATAAAGTTTTTTTTTTACTGAATAAATAGACAAAGTTGGGAAATGATTATGTGGAAAATTATATCTCAGTTTGGTTTAATTACTTTTCATGTGTATGCATGCCAACCAAGCAATTTAAGAACGAATTCTTGAGCGCTATTGTATTCTACACACCCATTATTGCATCTGCATTTCCTGTTACATTTCAGAAAACTCATTTAAAATGTAAATTTGCATTCTAGAGGTGTTTAATGTAATAATGAGAATGCAAGATATAAATGTATTTTAGGGAAGGCTCTATTCTTGAGTCCATTTGTGGTGAATGAGATTTAGAGATGGGCCTAGAAATTACTTAGAATTGCCATTTTTGTAGTATTATTTGTTGATACTTTTTTAGTGTATGTTAGAAACTAAATTTAGCCTTTTTTTAAAAAAAAAAAGTGTTTTAACAATAAATTAATTATTCCACAAAATTTGAAAATAATAATAAAAATCCTTAAAAGTAACACTGAGTCTTACACATGCTATTCAGGAAATTGGTAGTTTAATTAAGAAATTTATGCACTTTTTTCTAATGGATTAGGGATTGAGTAAAGTTTTGGCTAATGATAATACAGGGGCATTAAACTCAATGAATAATGTTTGTGTTACATGATAGGACGGTTTGATGAAGCTAAATCCTAATGCCTTTTATTCACATTTGCATACCCAAAAAATTCTGCATTCTAACTGTTTGAGAAAATTTCTAAAAAGAGGTTCTATCCAATTTCTTAATTTAATTATTGCCTATTTAAACTCATAACACTAGCTCCGTACTCATTTCAATTAAATTATCGTTTTCAATAGCTTAGATAGTATAATTTTTTGTGATAAATAGTTAAGTATATTGTTCAAATCTCATCGCTTAAGAGATCGATGATCTTATTTATTGAATTGACTATTTACATGATTTGATATGCTTGTCAAAATTTAATAGTAATGGTCATGGTAGACGATGGTTTAAATGTAACACCATGAATCAACTCTATGGTAGAAATATGTAAAAACTTACCAAAAAGACCATTGTCTCACCCTTGATCATAGAGCATATAGATAATTTGATTAGGTTACATAAGTTGGCATTTAGGCTACGCCATAGACCAAACTCAAATTTTGTAATTATGAACCATACACGACAAACTTAAGCCAAACTTATTTACACTCTTAAATCCTTATTTCATATTAAAGGTTTTAGATAGGTGTACTTGGTAAAGAATTTATTTTATATTAAAATTAAATACATTTTTTCATCTTACAAATACGTTATTTTTTTTCTTTTAGTTCTTGTAAGTATATAATTTTTTGTTTAAATCCCTATTGATGTGACACTTTAGATGATTAGCATTGTTGACATGAAACTAATTTTTTATAAGTTGGCATTTTATGATGTGATTTGTTGATGTGACACTAGCCAATGTTAGCATCTATTAATCACATCATTGTTATATTTTATTATTATGATATGCTATTTTGCTTTATGTTGGAAAATCAATGCTTTGATACCATTGTTGGGTAATCAACACTCCCTCAAATAAAATTATTCACACTCACAAAGGATCGTGAGAACACACACAAAGATTACACCGTATGAAAAATAATAACAAACACAAAAATTTAACGTGGTTTGACACCTCTTGCCTACGTCCACGGAATCGAGTCAAAACGTATTTCATTATCACAAAAATGATTACAAGATTGTAACCCATCTCAAATAGTGTATCACTCTACAAACCTGAATACCCTACTCAATGGTGACAAGAAATGATAGCACTCTCACATAAAGACACTTTTCTATCAATAAAGTGACTTTGTTTCACAATCTCTCTTCTCACACGCACTCTCTCTTCATGTGTTGTGTGTCTCCACTAATTCTCTTCTCTATTTATAGTGAAGATTGTCACCAACTATAATAAATAAACTCTCTTGGAAGTTGAAACAAAAATAACTTCTAATGCATCCATTCAACTAAGGTTCATCTAGTAAAATACAATCTTTTACTTTGCATTTAAATCACCTAAACCTTAGTGACAGAAAAATTGAATTTCCAATGTGCATGCACCTAATCTTTTGGCTTGAAACTCTACAATTAATTGTTCGAGTACAAGTGTGAGGTGAAGTCTCACATCGAGTAGAAGTGGAAAAGTTGAGTACCATATAAGTGAGGAGAAGACCCATAAACCTAAGCCTTAAGGTTTTGGGTTAAAGTGTGGTGTCAAGTTCCCTTATGTGGTTGCTCATGACTCATTGGTGTAAATCTCCCCGTAACAACTTCTCTTTGAGAAAATATTACAAGTTAAATAGTATATTTCGTGCCTAGCAATAAACAAGAAGGCATTTTTGTTGCAATACTCCTCAATGTGCATCGAAGATCAAGTTGGATATTGTCCTTGATTTTTAGTTTCTTTGCCTCTTTCATTTGTGTTTTGAATTGTCATTTTTGTACATCTCTCCGTATGAGGAATCTGGATAAGGTAGAGGAGGACAACGACAATACAACAATAGATTATGATAAGATAAATTCTCCGTATAAGACTAGTCCCATGAAAGATGTGTTTAAGGGAAATTGAACTTCATTAGTTTTCCTTCACAAATTAACTCAACACATGTTGATTAAGTCACATTCATTTAGCATTACAGCAACAACTTACCTTATTACTGAATTGCAATAACAATTGAAAAATATATGATTATAAAGGTTTGAAGGGCATGGTGTCGAAGGAGGATGGCTCTGGCTATGGCCATAATCATATATTATATGATGATATTAACAGAGAAAGCATATAATCCTAGCTTAAATACCACATAACAACAACAATATATGACAACAAAGCATTATTTCCCTTCTCTTATTTTTCTTGTATATATATTACATTTATGAGTTGTCCATAAATAGTACAAGAATATGTTTTCATTCCATCTTATCCTCCTAGGTTTTAGGTCATTTTTTTCCATTGTATAGACTATAAATAATGTAATCATTGCTATTATTAAAAATATAGAATTTCATACCAATTCTCTTTGCCTCATTTCCTTTATTTTCTGTTATGGTATCAGAGCCTTCTAGGGTTCCAGTCGCCATCTCCTTATGGCTACCTCTAGCTCATCTGGTGAGGAGGATCTTACTCCACCTCCCACTCCACCACCACCACCACCTTCCTTCACCGGTCCCAGTCAGAACCCAGCCAGCCCTTTCTATATTCATCCCAGTAAGAGTCTCACATTTGTTATTGTTACTCCTCCACTTACTGCCAATAATTTTCAATCTTGGTCCTGTTCATTTCGAATGGCTCTTATCTCCAAGCATAAAATGGACTTTCTCAATGGATCTATTCCAATTCCTCAGCTCACAGACCCGATTTATTCTTCCTGGGAGCGATGCAATGTGCTTCTCATGTCATGGCTGCTTAACTCGCTTTCTCCCTCCATTGCTCAAAGTGTTATTTTCTTTGAGCATGCTATTGATATTTGGAATGATCTCCGTGAACGCTTCTCTCAAGGTGATTTGCTTCGAGTCGCCGAATTTCAGGAGGAAATCTATACTCTTAAACAAGGTTCTCTCTCTGTGACTGATTACTGCACTACTCTTAAGTCTTTGTGGGAGGAACTAGATAACTATCGCCCTTTGTCTCCTAGTTCTTGCTCTGCAAAGACTTACCACCAACAGGATTTTATCATTCGTTTTCTTAAAGGCCTTGATGAGCGTTTTGCCATGGTGCGTTCTCAGATTCTCTTGCTCGATCCTCTTCCCTTTGCCAATCGAGTATTTCCCATGATCATCCAACATGAATGACAACATTCCAACCCAGACTCTTTAGCTCTGGATGCAAACCCATTCGTTAGTGTTGTTTCTGGCAAAGGCCATGGCAACCCACAACAAGGGGGGGGGGGGGGGGGGGGAATCGACACGTAAATGTGACTTCTATGGCCACCTCGATCACACCATTGATTCTTGCTTCCAGAAATTGAACACCATGCGCCAAAATGTAGCCATTGTGACAAACTTGGTCACACCAGTGATGTTTGCTACTCTAAGTTTGGGTACCCTCTTGGACACTCGAAATACCCAGGTCGCCCACGTCTCTTTAACAACAAATTTGCTTCTGGTGGCACCACAACCTCCTCAGGTGGAGGTGCGGTGAACAGCGCTGAAGGCAGCCCTAACCCATGGAGGAGAAAACAAGAAAGAAAGCTCAGCTCAAGGTCATGGGTTTCACATCACAATGGCCCAATACCAACAATTGATGAATCTTTTCATCAAATCCTCTGGACCTAGTGGTGCAAGCTTAGAGACTACTCTTACACAAGCCAACCTCACTCATTCTAGCCCAAATCAATTTCATAATTTTGGTTTTGGTAGTCACTTTGTTTTTTCTATTTCCACCACACACACACTTAACACTCTTAGTTTACACACCACACCATGGGTAATTGATTCTAGAGCCACAGACCATATAACTTGTTCCTTAAACTGTTTTTATACATATTCTACAATTACACCAGTAAAGATTAATTTACCCAATGGATCCACTGTCCAAGCCCACATTTCGGGTGGCATAAAATTCACTCCAGATTTTATTATCCATAATGTTCTTTTTGTTCCTGATTTTAGCTTCAATCTTTTGTCTATCCCAAAGTTATTATACACTTTCCCATGTTGTATTACCTTTTCTAGTGATCTTTCTAAAATTTCTTGTGAAATACAGGACATGAGCACATTGAAGACGATTGGTTTGGCTGACTTGAAGGAAGGCCTTTTTCACTTGATAGTTGGTAAGGATAGAAGTCCATCTACCAACAATATCACCATCACCAACATCAATAACTCCAAGCTTTGACATTTTAGATTGGGTCATTTATCTGAAATCGTTTTAATGTCTTAAATCAACAATTCCCTTTTATTTCAAAAGATTCTAATGAAATTTGTGACATTTGTCATTTGGCTAAACAAAAACGATTGCCCTATTCTCTTAGTTCGAGTAGAAGCTCTAAAATTTTTGAATTGATTCATATGGATATTTGGGGACCATTTTCTAAATCATCAATTCATGGACATATATATTTCTTAACTATACTTGATGATTTTAGTAGATATAGTTGGGTGGTTTTATTAAAATCAAAATGTTAAGTGAAGACACATGTTCAAAATTTTATTAATTTAATTGAAAATCAATTTGAAACAAAAATTAAATGCATTCGATCCAATAATGGTTCTGAATTTTTTCTTAAAGAATTTTTCTCTTCAAATCAAGCACTTGCTTCTGCAACTTGTGAATTACAATGGCTTACTTACCTTCTAAGAGATCTACGAATTCCCCTTTCCAAGCCTTCCGTACTTTACTGTGATAATCATAGTGCTTTTCCCATTGCTACCAATCCGGTCTTTCATGAACGCACCAAACACTTGGACATTGATTGTCATCTAGTCCGTGAAAAGTCCGAAGCTGGACTCATGTTACTGCTCCCAGTCCCTTCTTCAAATAAACTTGCGGATATATTCACAAAGGTTCTTCCTCCTCAATCCTTCAACACCAATCTTTCCAAGCTACAGTTACAAAACATTTTTGCACCTCCAGCTTGTGGGGGACTAATAGAGAAAGCATATAATCCTAGCTTAAATACCACATAACAGCAACAATATATGACAACAGAGCATTATTTCCCTTCTCTTATTTTTCTTGTATATATATTACATTTGTGAGTTGTCCATAAATAGTATAAGAATATATTTTGATTCCATCTTATCCTCCTAGGTTTTAGGTCATTCTTTGTCATTGTACAGACTATAAATAATATAATCATTACTATTATTAAAATATAAAATTTCATACCAATTCTCTTTGCCTCATTTCCTTTATTTTCTGTTAGATATAAACCACAACAGGGTAACATCTCACTCTTATGACTAGACACCTTCAACCTCTGTTACTCCTCTTTCTTTTGCAGTATTCACCAATTACTTCTTGTTGATGTTTATAAGCTACACACATATGCGTGTATTTATAGTGAGAGGGAGAGACTTCAGAGTAGCTAGCTAGTGTGAACTAATTAAACATTGTGTTTAAGTTCTCTATTCTTTTCTATTTTTGTTTTCCTTGTCAATAATTTTAGCCACATGCATGAATTGCTACGAAGTTGCCAGGAGTACTAGAAGGGCTTATGGGAAATAAAACAATATGGTGCAATGATTCCCATCGTTGGATGCATAATTCAACCTCACTGTTCCCCTTAGAAACTTGCAAGCAGTTCACATGGAATATTTAAAACTAAAAAAGACTGGTATATACTAGATATTGTTAGAATTAGTGTGATATGACTCATGTAGTGACTAATAAATAAATAATTAATAATTAATGATTAAAATTATAATTGGGTTAAATATAAAAAATTTCTAGAAGTAACTGTTACTTGATGAGAGTAGTGATTATAATAGAATGGGTTAATATCCACTAACGTGAAACAAGGTTCCCTTCATGATAGAAAAGTGTTCTCCTTAACCCCTTGTCATCACAAACTTAGAGAGACAAAAAGAACAAGAGAGCAAAATCTTGTTTCTCTTCTCTTTCAAGGAATTAAAGTGCAGTGAAGAGAAGTTGTACTATGAAAAAAGGTACGTACAGTTTATTATTCATTATTTGTTAGAATCATAAATTTCAAGATCTTATTGATTTCCTATAATTAGTAATATAAGAAACCCTTAAAATTTACAAATACTCTTCATCTATTTCACACTTGGTGAGAGAAAGACATTGAAATGAAAAAAATTATAAATATAATTAATAAGTGGTATAATGTGATAAAAAGAAAGTGATTAAGAAAAATTATGGGTGCTAACACTACTACAAAAATGGATTTTTACGACGGTTGTAAACCGTTGTTGTATATAACGTCGTTGAAACACAATTACTTTTTACAACGGTTATTATAATAACCGTCTTTGAAAGTTAGAACAATTCAAAGACGGTTATTATCAAATAACCGTCTTTGAATGCAGTGTCTGGTTCTACATTCCAAGACGATTATTATGTAATAACCGTCTTTAAATGCTCTGTCTGCTTTGACGTTTAAAGACGGTTATTATCTAATAACCGCCTTTGAATGCAATGTCTGATTCGACATTCAAAGACGGTTATTATAATAACCGTCTTTGAATGTTCTGTTTGCTTTGACATTCAAAGTCGATTATTATCTAATAACCGTATTTGAATGTCGAACCTGACACTGCATTCAAAGACGGTTATTACATAATAATCGTATTTGATTGTTACATCTGGTTCAACATTCAAAGACGATTATTATGTAATAATCGTCTTTGAATGCAGTGGCAGGTTCGACATTCAAAGACAGTTATTATGTAATAACCGTCTTTGAATGCAGTGTCTGATTTGATATTTAAATACGATTTTTGGATAATTTTGAATTCCCCACATAATAACTAAAATAATCTTCCAATATGTGTTATGACCCATATTTAGAGAGATCCTCAAATCCCATGTATTCATGATTATCGATCTTGTGTACTAACCTTATTTTATTACTAACTTAAATTGTTAACGATGAAGTATATATAATGATTTGAAATTAAAAATTGAGAAAATTGTTGATTGAGAAAAGAGAGAAAGCAAGTTGCATGGTACCTGTGTAACCATAGGGGCCCATAAGCCGCGTGTTTACGTGAGATATTCCATCGACGGGCCAATTACAATTGTTTGCAGCTGAAAAATAGGTGATATTTAGATTAAATAACAACAAAATTCCATAATCAGAAGTTAAAAAAAGTAATGAAAATTAAAAAAGTACCATTCCTATTTCATTAGAAAGCAAGTAATGAAAATCAAATTTCAAAAGACAACACATAACAATAAGACAGAAATAAAAAAAATACCTACTAGTACAAGTGAACCAATAACTCCAGAATTACATTCAAGATTTGTAATTTTAATTGTAAGTAAATTGAAGATTTTTTATATGCATTTTTACTCTTATTGCAAAATTACATTCAAGATTTTTAAAAGTAATTTTTTTCAAAGATTTAATTTATTTTCCCATATTCCTTAAATATAATTTTCATTTAAATATACTACATTAGTAACAAAGCAAAATTGAAGATGTGCCATGAAACACGTTCATTTTGATTTGGGCCATCTATAAGGATCCAAATCACTCGTTCCAATCAACATCCCACTACAACACTTACAAGATAGGAAGATGGTATTATGACACAAGCAATTACTAGACTCTATGTCATAATCTCTAATTATTCCAATCCAACCTGAGCACAAAAACAATTGCAATTAGTAAAATCTCCGTATAAAAAAAATAGAACAACATGAAGAGATATTGATGGTTGTATGCAGTACTTTTTATTTTTATTTTTTTACACTAGATATAAATTAAATTTTAGTCACATACTTATAACAGTATTCCAAAATATTATTAGTCTCTTTTTGTCCTGATTTGCTTCACTTTAAGCTTCAAAGAAAGGTTTGAGATACATAAATAATACATCCCTACATTTGTAATCTAGGAAATTTATACAAACCAGTAATATTTTAGATTTATAGCCTTACACATAAACACAGGAACCAGTTGCCTTCATAGCCATACAATCAATATACTGTTTTGTGGAACTAACAACAAAATAGGATTTGAAATGAGTCTGCCAGCCAAACAACTAAGAATAGTTATATCTACTAAATGTCTAGTTACTACTTTTGGAGGTAAAATCCAAATTCAACTTTAAAAGACTTGTCTTCACTACAAAACAAAAATGAGAAAATGTTAGAATTTAATATACCTGAAAACTATATCTGTTGTGCATGGTTGCACTGGTAAATCATTCTTTTTCAGAAGCCTCATTACTTCCACCAGCAGTTTAGTATCATTGTGGTTCTTAGCATACGCCTGCAGCAAATTGATAGAAACTTACCAATTAAAAATTGGAACAGTATCTCAGTGTGCAATTACATGACATAATTCTCTTTTAGAAAGTTATCTTTGAGCATCGGTTAGCTTCCCAACATATCTCCATATGTTCTCACCTGCATAGCAAGTTTATAGAAGGAAAATAACTATTCCAGGCCAAGAGGTATGAAGAAAAGTAACCAAAATTTAGCACACAAATTCCTCTAGTGGTCACTTCATCCTATAATAAGTAATGCACGACAACATTAGAAGCAATAGCACAATAATATACTTCCTCAAATACTGAAAGCTCAAAGCAACATTAAATACAAATTGCTAGCTCTTATCAACCAAACCTTATCCACCAGTAACAGCAGTTGAAGATGAGTCTTTTGCCCTAACAGTCCTCTTGGTAACTGCAGATGCTCCCTGAAGCAGGGGAAAACAAAATAAAATAAAATGACGGCATTAGGAAATCATGATACTACATAGAACCAATGTTTTAAATCTCTGATAGCAGAGCGGAGCCGCTGGCTCAAAAAACACAATAGTGAGATTGCATATAGCGGGATAACTGCTATTTTGAAATTTTTATAGTTTATATAATGTAGACTATATACATATAAATTCTCAAAAATAATCAAAATTTACTAAAAACTAATGACATTCATAATTAACAAGAAAAAGTCTAGACGTCTTACACAAAACATACAAGTAAATACCAACAAACATTAAATACAAGCTTCCTAGATAGGAATTATATATCATCAACCATCATTTTCACTATAATTACATATACAAATATCATTTTAGGAAATTAAAATCCCACAAATAGCCCTCCAAAAAAGTCTTCATATCTCTATTCAGAGGGATTTTTTGGAATCAACGCATAGCATCCACTACAGACACTATTCAACCCGCTATTTGGTCCACTATGGACACTACACTAAACTGCTCCATTACAGCAGCCCTTGTAGCGGGCAGGGGTCACTCCGCTCTGCTACACCGCTATAGCATGCTATTGATAACCCTGCATAGAACAAACCTCAAATGGATTCTCCTTTGGGCTAACTTTGGACCTTTTACGCTTTTGGAGGAAACATAAATTTGCTCCTTTCTACATTGGCCAGATTCCAGTTAAGCTTTATTTATTTTTCAAGCAGTAGATAAGACTGAATTTATTTTTACAAGTAATTAACATGGTTCTTCAATTTGATAGAATACTATGACTGGTGAGCATACATGCATGATCCTGAAACCCCTACACAATGATGAAATTGAAGCTGATGGATCAAATCAGTTGGGCTTTTTTAGTCCATTTTACCAAGGTGGGTTCATCTTCCTATGCTGTTGTGATCTTTGTGTTTGATATTTATGATTCATTTTGTGAATGGTTGATGATTTTGCTCGCTACTTGTAGATTTTAGACAACGATTTGCTAAACTTCTTGCTTCCACTTTTCGTGGCATGGAATACGAGCTTGCTTTGAGGTTAGTATTAAGAATTTAGTAGTTCACTGTTATAAATTATTAGATAGTGATTTTGGATATTTTGGAGTTCATTGAATTCTGGGGAACTAGGATTATGTGCATATTGATTAATAAGATTTTCCACATCTTTATTTTATCATTTTGGCAAAAGAAGTATTGGTAGAGGAGAAGATGAAGTGCAAAGAAGAGGGGTAACCGAACAAAACAAAAGACTTGAAAGAAAAAGAACTTAATATTTCAGTGTATTTAGAATACAAGCTCTAATCCCCGTTTTTATAGGCTAAATGGTTGATGCTAATTAAGGGAAATAGGGGAAAACATAAGAAAGGAAACGGGAAAAGTATTAAAGATTCAATGTGATATTTATTTAATCTTAATAATATCAAAGATATTTACTAGACTCCCCCTCAAGTTAGTAAATAGATATCATTCATTCCCAACTTGCTAGTAAGTTCTTCGAATCCCTTTGTAGGGAGCTCCTTGGTGAATGCATTTGACAATTGGAGCCCCAAAGGGATTTAAGGTGTAGTTATAAGACTGCATCTATAAGTGAATATTTTAAAACTCTAGGGCTTTAGAGTTTCATGAACTCTAGGATATACATTCCTCATTTACATCTCTATTTTTCTGAATGCTTATTATCATGATAATTTATCCAGCATAATAGATCCCAAAATCAATTTCAAGTGCCAAGACCCTACGGAGACCTCGTCTGATAAATGTCTGCAGTCGGTCAGAGGTTATTTATCCCCACATGATATGAAGCGATTAGAGGCATATGTTGACAACCTGGCTGACTTTCATCGGGTAAGACCTCGTCTGATATGTCTATATCTGCATATAGTACTCAATTATGTATTGATTTTACATTGGGGGAATTCTCATAATTGGAAACCATTATTAGCATCAACAAATCCTGAGATTACTTGGATTATTGATAGCTAACAGTTGATTGGCCACCAAGAGTGACCAAGATTAGGTTGACATATAAAAATAGACAGACCAAGAACATGAGTCCTTTTTTTTAATTGACAAATATTAGTTCTTAGTATTATTAGTTTTTTGACCAAGATTAGTTTTTTTAATTTAAATTTCACTAAAATTAGGCTTCTACACTAACTTCTGGAAGGGATTAAAGACCAGCAACTTTATTATCATCATAACAATTACCATGTCAAGCTAACATTCAATTGTATATGAACAAACTTTAACATATGAACAAAATATAAAATTAATAAAACATCATATGAACATGAACCAGAGCTTCAATAAAAAAAAAAGTCATTGACCCGTATGCAGCCCAATCAAAAACGCATTAGCTTCTTCACCAACAACTCATCGCTGACATGCACGCTTCTTCCCTGCAACCACGATTAGAAAACATCACCATTAACAGAAATTATATGGAACCCGTGAACTTAGATAATAATAGTACACGAACCCCTTAACCAAAAACAAGCTTCAAATAACCTTAACCTAACAAAGTTTGTAAGTCACTAGCAAATCTCTTTCTTCATGAAACTTCAACCCGGGAAGTTGGAGCGATGAAGTCGACCTCATCCAATTCAATGGAAGAAGGCTACAATGTTGAAGAGCAGAGGTTCAATGTTGAATGTCAAAGAAAGGACTAAGCAAAAAGGGGAAGAAACATGCGCTAGGGTTCAAAGAAAGGACAAGCAGAAACACAGGCTAGGGTTCAAAGAAAGGAGTTCGTAGCAGAGAGGTGAACAAGCTAGGACGAGATTGCGCGGTTTTGTTTTTTTTTTTATTTTGAAAATTACGACGATTTTTTACTAAAAATTGGCGTAAATTATAAGAAACATAACATTCTAAGGCGATTTTCAATAACCGCCTTAGAATGTGCGTCCTAAAATGCCATTTGTAACACAATAATTTCAAAAATGCCACCGCACCACTTATTAAAGCGATTCCTTGTACAACCGACGTAAAACACGTGTCTTAAAAAAGACTTTTTGTAGTAGTGTAAATAAAATGTTTGTGAGTATGACAGTTATATCAAAGCATACATTTGTCCTTAAAATTAAGAAAGTTTTAAATAAATATTTGAAAGTGTAATTGTTTAAAATTATAAAATAAAATGTGTGACTTAAATGATAATTTAACATGTGTTTAAAGAATAAAATTATATTAAGAGATTGTTTTTAGCCACTTATATAAATAATTAGTAGTTTTATAGACTTATTTAGATTTTTATTTTTATTTTAAATACTAATACAATGATACATTATCAATAAGGGTTGTTTACACACATAATAATAACTTGTATTCATTAATCAAATGGTGTAAAAATTATTTTGAATTTTGATTAACTTGGATATAAAATAAATCATGTTGTATTTAAAGAAGAATACTCCTCCTCTTATAAGTATTCATGATTTTCGATAAAAATCAATCATTATTTTTAAAAATAATTACTCCTTAATTATACCCTGTTATGAAAAAAAAAATGATGGTACATTATACTTTCAGAACTTAACATCACAATTTATTCCACATCCCTAGTGGAAAATGATAATAAGACGTTCACTATAGGTTAGGGGAATGTTTGACCTTGTTTCATTTAATGTATCACAAATTCACAATGAAATGAGACAACTTAATTTTGAATACGTCATTGTTTGGCCAATGGGAAATATGGGAAAGAGTTCTTTCTTAGTGGATTCATGAGAAATAATATGGACTATGCGCTGATTGATTATTATAAGACTGAAGGATAATATTTAATTTGTTAATCTATGAAGGGAGTTTGACTTGATGACTTTCTACAAATTGTTCAAAAAATTCATCACCACTAATGTGACTTTTTTTCCTTTCAAAAAAACTAATGTGACTTTTTGACGATAACGTGGTAACTAATTTATTTTTCTGCTAGGCATTTCAGATTTTGTAACAGTTTTAGTTAATGCACAAAAGAGTAAATAACAGTGCAAGAATACATAAATCAAATTTTTTCTTCCTTCGTCGCATTCATTCAAATAAGCATATATAGACTATGATTAAGTAAAGCTATTTCCGATTTAGATCTGTTCAGTAATCCTTTATATAAGCTTTTGCTGTTGTCATGTGTATTGAGTGTGTTTCTCGATCTATTACTTTATTAATAATAGAAAAAAGTACTTTGTGTAGTTCACAAGACAATTGTTTCCTGCACCTATTCTGGACTGTAAAATTACATTTTAGAATAGAAGAAGGTAAAATCGGAAAGACTATTCTAAAAATGTAATTTTACTTCCTGAAATAGGTGTTTCGGAAGTTGAAAAGGTGCAGGGAGTAACATTGGAGGTGCAGAAAACACTTGTCATCACTGTAAGGTAACAACAAGAAGCAGCCCAACTTGTGTTGGGCCAGAGTAAGTGACATTCTACCGGTACTGTGTTTAACTTTTCATCAGTTCAAGATTCAGTCATATATTCCTTTTCTTTTCTTATAAATCTTACTCTTTTTTTTGGTATAATGATATTTATCTCTATAATTGCATAAGGCTATAAAAAATAGCAAGTATCGTTGCATTTCACTAGTATTTTCGAATACGCATGAAAATAATATATTTAAGTATAATAAAATATAAAGACATTGAATTTAAAAATTGATTTTACAAATACAATTTAATTTTAGAGTTTAATGGGCATGTAGTGACGGTGTAAAATAGTTTTACACTATCATTTAATCATAACTTATCATTTAAATTAATTTAAGATAATTATTTTAAAAGTTAATAAACTTATTATATATGATGAATTGTGATTGGATAACTGGGTAAAAAATTATATTTTTAATGTATAACTCTTTTTCTATTTATTTTATTAATGAATATTTATAAATATTATATTATATTAATGTTGATGAGTGAAATTTAAGTATTACTAAATAATTGAGAAAATAAAAAAATATTCTTTGGTTGAAAAATTAATTAAAGAAAGATCAAAGTTTAAATTTTATTTAATATAAAAACGCATAAGACATATTTCTAAAATGAGGAAGACATATAACTACATGAAAAAATTAAAGAGATTATGTATATGAATATATCAATTATCTAGTTTTTAAGAATAATTAATCGAATTAACTATATAGCATATTTCTACACATATATATAATCTGGGTCTGAGCACATCTACAAAGCTTAGACTCTCCCAGTTGCAACATTACTTGTCTGTTTGTTTTTATCTGCTATTCAACCATATTTTCAATCCTTTTATTCAACTTTACACCATTGTTATCATAGCTCCGGATTTAGTGCAATCTGCTGAGAACAAAGTGCGTGCTTGCGTATAAAGGAACATAACAAAAATCATAATAATTTCGAACATATTCTCTCAATTTTCAATCATCAGCATATCTCTGTTGGAATTTTAGTTAGGTCATCAATTAGGTACTACTTAGATTAGGCCATATAACAAATTAACAATGTCTAAAGCCACAAAGGACAGGTGTAGTTCTATAAACTTTTAAAGTTCAGCTACTAAATATCATAAGGATGTTAGTGAGTATTAAATATACTTCTGTTTACTCAACCAATACCTTAGGATATTTGTTAGCTTACCAATTTTCTGAGGTTATAAACAACAAAATGAGCATATAGTGTGCTTGTCTTGTCTACTCCCTCCCACTATGATTCACTCCTTTCACACACTCTTTATCTTAGTGACTCTACTTTGCATCAAGTTGATGTGTAGTTTGTTGACTTTTCTGTTGCTTTGTCTTCTGAATCATTTTCAGTCCAATGAGGATCATGCTGGCTCTTTCTTGCATCTTCCTTTGCCAATTCAAGTGCTTGAATCAGACTCTTCAAGTAAAGGTCTGCATCCCTAAAAGCATTCTTTGGCATCAGATGTTCTGCAACCTCAGCTGGGGTGATTTTGGTTTCCTTGAGCAATTCACATATTCTGCCAAACAGATTGT
Source organism: Glycine max (assembly GCF_000004515.6). Classification (NCBI taxonomy): domain Eukaryota; kingdom Viridiplantae; phylum Streptophyta; class Magnoliopsida; order Fabales; family Fabaceae; genus Glycine; species Glycine max. The sequence goes on along the minus strand of NC_038255.2, from coordinate 1,914,926 downwards.
GTGATTCAATGTTGAGATAATTCCTAGCCAACAACTTGAATGCCTCATAGCCACAATATGACAACTCAATGTGCTTATCCATTCTCCCTTTCCTAACCAATGCAGGGTCCAATTTCTCCACATAGTTTGTGGTGAAAACTATTAGTCTTTCTCCTCCACAAGCAGACCATAACCCATCAATGAAATTCAAAAGACCAGAAAGAGTTACCTGGCTACTCTTAACCTCTCTTTCTTGCATTCCTTGTTGTTTTTGCCTTTGATCCTTCTCCTCCACCTCTTCCTTTTTCTTCCTTCGTTGACCGGTTAAATCAAGTGAACAATCAATATCCTCAATCACAATTATAGACTTGCTAGATGTCTCAATGAGGAGCTTCCTCAACTCAGTGTTGTCCTTCACAGCAGTCAACTCAAGATCATACAAATCATAGCCTAAGAAATTCGCCATGGCCGCAATCATCGTGGACTTACCGGTCCCTGGGGGACCATAAAGCAGATACCCTCTCTTCCATGCCCTTCCAATCCTTGCATAGAACTCCCCTGCCTTGCTGAATGTTATGAGATCATCAATGATCATTTCCTTCTCCTTTGGATCCATAGCTAGTGTTTGAAATGTTGCAGGGTGCTCAAACACTACATGGCTCCAATAAGCACCACTATTGGTATAAAGCTTCCTTTGCCTGTTTTTAACCTTAATTGCTTTACCCTCTTTCAGCACATGACTAAGGTATCTCCCTAAGATCAAATCTCTATTGCTTTTATGAAAAGTGAGTTTATAGTACCTTTTCTCATCTGACATAGGGTGGTGGAAGGAAATTGTGGATTGTGACTTGGAAATGTGCTTCCCATAGGCCCACCAAAGCTTTACACCATTGAACTCATCAGCTACTTCTTCATGGTCATCCATGCTGAGAACAAGAGACTGGTTGTTCTTCCCTATGTCAGCTTTGAGCCTCTTCGCTTGTGTTGATGCCTTGGAGCTGAGGTAGTTCTCTATGGCAGAATAGGCCTCACTTCTCATGAGTCTCTCACCAGTGAACTCATGGAATGTGATTTGGATGTAAGGGTAGACTAAGGTCACCAATCTTTGGGAGTGTTTCTCAATTTGGTTGCTTAGTTGATAAGGGAAAAATTGCTTAAACATGGCCCAAACAAACATCAAGGAAGCAACTATGGATCCTATGTGAGCAAACATTTCACCTGGCTTCATCGTTTTTCACCACCCTTACTCTCTCTCTCTCTCTTGCTTACAAATTTTTGGATTCAGAGATTGTCTTATATATAAGATTTAAGACGTGTGATAGAATATCCATCCCATGTCTCATAATATCTATGGTGATAATTTAATGTATTATCATAAATAATTTATTAGTAACGCTTCCACTATATCTAAGTTATCTTATTATATACTTTTTCTGATTATAGTTTATTTTTATATTTTTTTTACTATATTATTAGTATGAAATATTTATTGATTTTATAAATAATTAATCTTTATCTAAAAACTTAATTAATCGTCACATTTTTTTCAGATTCGAATCCAAAATATTACTTAAAGTTCAAATTTAATACATTCAAATCAATGACTTACTTGTTGATTGATTAGTTTTTTTTCCCATAAGAATTAAAGTAAGTGTAAGAGAATTTATAATGCTCACACAAGTAATTGCTCAACCAAGGTAAACCCGGTTGTTGCACGCTGATTAGTTTATTTCTATATTTCACAATTCACATCCTGAATTAATTTCAATCCTCTCTTCCAAATTAAAGCACTGTAATTTCGTGACCAGGCGTGTATGTTGGACAAGCATATATATATATATATATATATATATTAATTTTATGAATGTTATATGATAAAGTTGAGTGGCATGTTTGTCTACATCCTCAAACGTCGGCAATAAAAGTAGAAGCCAAGCTTGTGTGTGGTTGATGCGTACGAAATTGTTAAAACAACACCGACTACACTACAGGTTCCTTAATCAATCATCGGATAAGAAGATAAAAGAGAAAAAATAAATATTTGGTTAGGTATCCTAATTTTGACTTTCATATGCTACACAGTTTCCATTTTGGTTGGTCCTTATAAAGGTTGAAAGGTTACCGGATAAGATGAAATCAGACTTATTTAGCTTTTTTAAGAAAAAAAAAAAGTTAGGCTTATTTATGTTTTGTTTAGGGTGCACACAACGAAACAAAATTGAATGACAAGAGGTGTTGTTTTTCTTGGTTTCGTCTTTTTTAATAGAACCAACATAATACAGTTGCAAGACACGTTGGTGCAAAACAAGTTAACAAGATCAGTAGCTTTTGACCATTGATTTTGAAGTTAGTTGTGTTTTGTAAACTCTGTTTTCCTTAATCAGTAGGCTTGACCATTGATTTTGATGGTAGTTGTGTAATGTGCACTCTGTTTTCCTTAAATCAATAGCTTGACCATTGGTTTTGCTTTATAAATTTTGTTTTAGAGTCTTATATATGTATGATTGGTTGAGGTATGTGGTTCGTCTGGCACAGGAAGGTTGTGATGAGATCAAGTGAGTTGTTGGCATCCAAGAATATTGACACAGAATTGAGATTTGAAATGCTGTAAGAAATCATTAATTGTACAAATTTGTTGCAAGATTATTTATCATTAATTGCACAAATTTGTTGGTCCTTCAAACCAGCATATCTTGCATGATTGTATTGTTGTAATTATGTAATTATTGTATCAATTCTATTTGAATGTGAACACACATTTTTCTGAATTTGGCATTTCCTACCCCAATTATAAGATCAATTTTCAGCTGGAAGAACAAAGCAACACTGAAAGGGTTAAAAAAATTAAAATAATCGAGTCTTCATTTCAGAATATCGTTAGGCAACTAAAATTGGATGCATTTGCAGGTGAACAATAAAATTGATGGATGCATGGTATTACACATTAGGTACTGTTTTAATTAGATTTCCCAACATCCATCCACAAGGTAGTATGCATATATGTCAATCACATCGAACTTATTTCAGAGTTCATAAAAAGGGCTCAGCCTCCAGATTGAGTAAATATGATCATCACTCCACTGAACACCAAACCCGACAAAAAAAATTACAACCAACTTTCTTCTTACAAGGCTCAAATTTCCCCACTTTAGGTGCAATCTATCTAAATTGCATTTTGGTTGTCATTAAACAAGCTGAACAAGCTTATTGTGAATATTGGTTCTTAAAGATAGGTTTTTATCCCAACAAATGTTAGCCTGATGGCATTTGATCATGAAACTTAATAGAATAAGCTAAAAAGAGTTTATTTTGATAAGCTCTTTAAAATACTTCCCAAGTTAAATTAAAAAGTTTCTTCAATTTTTAAGGTCAGGTAAAAGAACAACCCAGATAGGTATAATCAAATGTATCTCTCTAGACAATGCATCCCTTCAGTACTGTTAATACAAACTCCATCATCAGCCTCTTGAAGCATGCCAACTTCATTGACCCCATCACGGATAAATAATGTTGTCTTCCCTGTTTCCAATTTCATCAAATTTGTAACCTGCATATTTTATTTCTTTTTTCAGAGAATTTTAAAACATAATGTGAGAAGTATGAAGTAAGAAGAAAGAAGGACTAGTGAAAGCTTCAAAAGAAATTTACCCAAGAAGCTAAAGGTAGATGATGCCACCATAACTCCCTATGAGGGAGTACTTTTTACAGAATGGATGCCGCATGCCAGAACTTTTGCTATTTAACTGGCTTCACGATTTTTCTAGTGTCCTAAATGTAAGAAACACATTTGGTTGGAATTTAATTTCAATAGTGGGTATTGATAATAGAAATCTTGCTTGTAAAACAGAATAATCTTTAGGATAGTATAAATCTTACTTGGTCATTTCCATTTTAAATCATCTTAGAAAATGTTTTGATTAAATCAGAACATTTCATTATAATAGATGCTTGGATTAAGCACAAGTTTTGCCCCAACTCAAGTGCATTTTTTTTTCAAGTTGTTAGCTTCCATTAAAACACAATTCTATCATGAACCAATCATTATCCTATGTACCACGGTGGCACAAGCTGAAATGAAATGAGGATGTCAATTCAATGTGTTACTCTAAGAAACACTGGAAATATCAGAAGACAAAGAAAACAGAAATTGCACAAGACTACAAGGTTAATTAACTTTTATTTAGCCAAGAAACTACATTGGGCAAATTGTTACATATTGCAAATGACCAAATCCTAGTAGTGATAGTATAATGCAGCAACAACCAACTAAGAGCAAATCTAACTGGTTGGCTCAATAACAGATTGCTATTTTCCTAGAAACATTTCCATTTCCCCTCAATGAAAACCATTTTCCTTCACATCCTCCCCAGTTTTTCCTTTGTGTTTTTCCTCCATCTGAGTAGACTCTTCCTTCACTTTCTCCTCCTTCAACCGTGCTTCTTCTTCTTCTTCTGCCTTTTTCCTTGCTTTTTCCTCCTTGGCCTCTTCAAGAGCCTTAATCAATTTGTGCAGGCAAATCTCCACATCTTCATCCACAGACTTTGGCATCAGATTCTCAGCAACATCAGCCGGGGACATATCTGTTTCTTCCAACAATCCCCCAATTGCACCAAACAAATGATGAGACTCAACATCCAAGTAGTTCTTGGCCAGCACCTTGAATGCATCATAGCAACAATAAGACATCTCTATGTGCTTATCCATCCTCCCTCTCCTAATCAAAGCAGGGTCAAGTTTCTCCACATAATTCGTCGTGAAAACAATGATCCTCTCACCTCCACAAGCAGACCAAATCCCATCTATAAAATTCAACAACCCAGACAGAGTCACCTTACTACTCTTGCTACTCTCCTCCTCATTTCTCCTCATAGGATCTTTTTGTTCTTCATCCTCATTCTCTTCCTTTTTCTTCTTCCTCTGGCCGGTAAGATCGAGTGAGCAATCAATGTCCTCAATCACCGTGATAGACTTACTCGGAGTCTCAATCAACAGCTTCCTTAGCTCAGTGTTGTCCTTCACCGCGGTTAACTCAAGATCATACACATCATAGTTCATGAAATTAGCAATAGCAGCAATCATGGTAGACTTACCAGTCCCCGGAGGACCGTACAAAAGATAGCCACGCTTCCAAGCTTTACCTATCTTTGCATAATAATCCTTTCCCTTCTTAAACTTCACAAGGTCTTTAAGTATATCCTCCTTCTTTCTCCGATCCATAGCGAGTGTTTCAAAAGTGGCAGGGTGCTCAAACACAATGTGGCTCCACTTTGATTGCTTGTAACCATACCAACCACTACTAGGATTGTTGGTGTAAAGCTTCAACTGTCTGTTTCTCATCTCAATATCCTTTCCCTCATCCAAAACATGCTTTATGTAAGACATGGTGACAATATCACGGTGGCGCTTATGGAATGTTAGCTTGTAGAACCTTTTCTCGTCTGAGGAACCGTAATAAGAAAAAGGGTTGTATCTTTGTGGATTGTTGCTTACTTTGTTTGCACTCCACCATAGTTTGATGCCATGAAACTCGTCAGTTATCTCTTCGTTGTCATCCATGCTGAGGACAAGAGGGGTTTGGCTATCATTCACAACTTCAGCTTTGAGCCTTTTGGCTCTCTGGGATGAGTTTGCACTCAGGTAGGTTTGGATGGCTGTGTATGCTTCACTCTTCTTCAGTCGTTCCCCTGAGAACTCAGGGAAGCTTATTTGGATGTAAGGGTTGAAATGGTTGGTGAGTTTTTGAGTATAGGCTTGAAGTTTTTCACGCAAGTGTGGAGGGAAGAAGCGCTCAAAGATTGTGTACATGAACACAATAGTGGCCATTAGTGACCCCATTTGTGCCCATAGTTCCTTCATCGTTTCTACCAGATCGATCTTCTGTGTGTGATCACGAACGCTCATGCTCTTGCTTTTCTCTCATTTTATACATCATGTGCTCTTTCTTACCAAGTTCCTCTCAAAGAAAAGTCAACCTGAATATAACGTGTGTTCTTTCCTGCCATGTTCCTTCCAGAGAAAGAAAAACCAAACAAGAAAACCTTTTCACATGGGAATAAATTCTGTTTTTCTTTTTTTTTTTTTTGGGTTTCAACCCTTAATACACATCGAATAATAATTTTATTAGATTTATTTGATATGTATAAAAAAGATAAATTTACCAACAACAACAACAACAACATTTGACACAATTTGTAATAACTTATGTTCTTAACTAAATGATAAAAGCTATAAAAAAAAATCACAGTCCTTTATTTGAAAAATAATAAACCAAATGGTATTAAAAAGATTTCCCCTTTAGCAGCCACCTTCAATTGATGGCGTTGGGGTTTCTTAGAAAAGAAGTTTAGATTAGGGTTTAGACGGTGCAAAATGTCATAGCCACTTTTTTCAGGCATTGGTACTTTCCCCGTTTTGTCATATGCTACAACTGGCCTTTTTGGACGTTACATTACATTACGTGATAAATAAAAGACGTGTTCATCACAACGACTTCATTGCCTCGTGACAAAAGAAGTGTCCATACAAAAAATTATATATATATATATTTTCGATGAATCCGGAGATCTTTTCTCTAAAAATTAATGGCTTATTTTTTATATTAAAACTCATTTAAGAGAATAACTTCCTTTAATAAATATTTTTTTCATAAATACAAATCATCAAAAATTAAACACCTACTCGTATACTTAAGAAAACTATAATATTATTATATGTTATACACTTTAATACAGTAAATATTATTTAAAGAATAATATTTATCAATAAAGAATAAGAATAATATTTATCAATAAAAAAGATAAATATATAATAAGTTTAAAATGATTTTTTTATTAAATATTAATTTCACCATAAACCATATTGACTTAAATTAAAATATAAACTTAAATAATCTCACTTTTTTAAAAAAATGCTGATTTACTTTTCTAATAAATTAAACAATATAACACATTTTAATTAGATTTTATTTAATAGTAAGATATGAAACCAATGTAAGCTTAATATCTTTATAATTTAATTCGATTTGAATAAATTGAACATATAAACACCGCAAGTTAAACCGAAATATATAATTTTTGATGAGTTGAATAATTTATAGTATAAAAAAACCTATACATTATTTATTAATTAAAAAATACTGTTAACATAAACTTTAAAATAATTATTGTAAAAATTAATTCACTATATATTATAGTTTATAATTGAATAATAATATTTACTTTATTAAAGTGTATAACATATAATAATATTATAGTTTTCTTAAGTATACGAGTAGGTGTTTAATTTTTACAGTAAAAATTAAATATAATTATTTAATTTTTTAAGTGAATATTTTTATTTAAAATTTGAATTTTTTAGGTGAATATTTAATTTACTTAACATATTTTTTAGGTGAATATTTTTATTTAAAATATGAATTTTCTAATATAATTATTTTTAATATAATTATTCAATTTTAGGTGAATATTTTTGTTTAATTTTAGGTGAATAATTTTTAATATAATTATTTAATTATTTTATTTTATTATTAAATTTACTTAACATATTTTTTAGGTGAATATTTTTATTTAAAATCTGAATTTTTCAATATAATTATTTTTAATATAATTATATTACTAAATATAATTAGTTTGTTTAAGTCATTAGATTTAATTAAAAATGAGAAGATTTTTTGTTTAACAACTTATTTATACAATAACATTATATTGCATTATCAATAAAATACTTAAACAATTACACTTGGTTAAGGAAAAAAACTTAAGATGAAAATATGTTAGGACAATTGTTTCTGTTATAACTATGTTGCCGGCAAATTTCACATTTTTTTTTTTACTTTTCCGTTCATTTTTTTACTTGGTCCATCCTAGCGAGATGAAACGGGACGACCATTTGTCATCTTTTTTCTCCTTGGACCAGGACCTTACTGATCATCTCGTTCATATTCTTGTCACATTGATTTGGTGGCAGCATCTTTAAACATATTTTTAATATATTTTTATTATAAAAAATAACTCATATTTAGCCGTTATCAGTATCTTTTGGATATTTTAATCTTTTCTTTTCTTTTCATATATGCAAGTCATAAATAATAAAAATATCAATTCTTATCACTTAAGCTAAAAATAGTTGCTAAATAAATATTTTTAAAGATATTTTTAATATATTTTTATTTAAAGATATTTTCAATATAATAGTTACTACTCTTTGAAATTTTATATCTATTGTATAAGATAGATGTATCAATTATTTTTTTACTTTTACTTTATTTTAATACTACTAACTAATTTTCTTATTTTTTTAATTAACGAACATAACAAAAAAATATCAATAGCACATAAATTTAACTACAAAAGTAAATACAAAGTAACTAAAAAATTGTACTCTAATTTTATCCAATTTTTTTATTTGTCTTTATCTGTATATAATATAATATTTATATTTTATAATATTTTATATTAAAAAACAAAAAGGAGAGAGAAAGTTTTAATATATTAGGAATTAAATTGTAAAACAATGTAGATCAAGAAAAAATAAGAGAAGGTGTATTTATGAAAAATATTATACTTGGCGTATACGTTTTTTCCTCCTTCACTATATGTGTTGCTATTTAATTGATCGAGAGCATTTGCATAGTATACATAATATACTTATACTTTTTCTACACACAAATTACCCATTGATTGCTACCTACCTATTCGATCAATTGATCCATTTGATTGTTGCATGCAGAGCGAGTACTAGTTTTCTTTAGAGAGTTTTTACTTGCACCTAGGAGAAACAGGCTGTGCATACTTGGTAATTAATTGCGAGTTTTTACTTTATTTTAATTTCAATTCATAAAACTACAATATACAATTACTTTTGCTTCTTAATTATCAATCATTTCATTACTTTATACATGCATCAAAAAATCAAAGGCGGTAATAATTTTGTATTGTTCAATTTGAACATTTTCTTCTTCTATTTTTTTTAATCCGTAGAGTGAGTTGCAAGAAACTAACACCTAAAACTGACACCCCCCATTAGTACATTTCAGTCCTTATAAATACAATTATAAATACAACATCCCATTAATTCATTAAACACAGAACATTAGAACTATCGAATCTCTGTGAAAGATGGAGAATGCAGAAACATGGTCACAGCTAGCTAGGCTCACTTATTGCTAGCATTATGTTTGTATATGCCATGTATGAGCAATTCTTCCCACACCATCTTCGTACCTATGTCAAAAAATACACACAAAAACTCACATACCCTTATATCCAAGTTTCTTTCCCTGAGTTCTCTGGAGGGGAAAACCCAAAGGAAAGTGAAGCATACACTGTTATTCAAACCTACCTTAGTGCAAACTCATCCCAAAAAGCCAAAAGGATCAAAGCTGAAGTGGTGAAGGATAGCCAGACCCCATTAGTCTTCAGCATGGACGACAACGAAAAGATAACAGGTGAATTCTAAGGCGTCGAGCGGTGTTGGAGTGCAAAGTTGCAAAATCCAAAACTACGAAACACGGACTCCGACACCAAACACAACACGAACACTTTGACACGTTAGTATAAAAAAATCTACAAATGGGGACATATAACAAAATATTTAAATTAATGGTATATTCATCTTCTTAACAAAATGTCTATGTTTTTTCAAGTCTATAAATTATATGAAGGTGACAACATAAGTGTTAAAGTCAATAATTTTTTTAAGAAAAAAAATTATACACCTAATAAGAAGTGTCAGATAAGTATCGGTGTTGGAACCGTGTCTAACACAACAAAGTCTCTGTGCTTCATAACTCCCAAAGACACAGTCAATTTCAAGGCACCCTACTTACTATACTAAATTTGGGAAGGCTTGGAAGAGGGGATACTTACTATATGGCCCTCCAAGAACCGGGAAGTCCACCATGATAGTTGCTATTGCTAATTACTTAAACTATTACATGTATGATCTTGAACTCACAACAGTGAAGAAAAATACCAAACTAAGGAGGTTGTTGGTTGAAACATCAAGCAAGTCTATTGTAGTGATTGAGGACATTGATTGCTCTCTTGATCTCACCGGCCAAAGGAAGAATGAAGAAGATGAGGATATGGATACGGATGAGGAGGAACACAATAATTCTGTTAAGAAATGTGGAGAAGAAGGGAGGAGAAAATTAAGCAAGATGACTCTATCAGCATTGTTGAATTTCACCGATGGGATTTGGTCGGCTCTCATTAGGAGAGGGAGGATAGACAAGCACACAGAAATGTCATTTGTTGAAGATTATGATGTCTAAGTCATTTGTAGAAGATTCTGAGACTTGCTTGAAGAATCTGGTTATGTCTCTTGAGGAGGCCAAGAAGAAAGTTAAAGAGAAAGAGGTTAATGATAATGGAAAATCTGGTGAAGGGGTGTAAGAGAATGGCACCGTCCATTAGTTTAGATTAAGTTCAATTGTATCTCATTCTTGGTAAATCAATGTTTGAATTGTATTTTCTGCTGTTCAAATATAGTTTTAATGGCTTGTCCTTGGCTTCTAAAGTAATAAATTGAATTCACACGGTTATTATGACTTATGAGAGATTAAAAAGCCATTTTATTGTTATTATTTTTTCATCCATTTTGGATTTGGATTTACTAGCTAGAAAGCTGTTGTTAAATTTATGATATGTGTGCATTTTTCAAGAAACTACAACTAACTAGTGCTAATAAATTAGAAGCTTAGGCATCACTTGGTATCTTTAAGGTATCAAAATAACACGCAATAACCAATACACAACTTTTATAGCAACACATAATATCAAACAGTGAGTGCCTTAAGAATCAAATGCTAATTTGATTCTAGCACCAACTTCCATTCCCACTAACAAATTCATACAAGAACAACAACGGTGTAAACCACTTTCTACTCAGATTTGTGCTCACCAGCACCTTCACCCCATCCATAAGGACAAAATGTTATTATAAACTCTGAGGAAGCACAACTCACCAAAGGTGTAGGTGTGTCAAATGCATAGCTAAAATAATTAGGACAAGCATCCTTAAATATCTTAGAGTACACACTTGGCTTGCACTTCCCTGGACTCCCGTATTGATTCCTACAACAGAACTTGTCATTATCAAAGGCCAAACAAGCACTTTTACATGCCACAATTTCTCCCTTGGAATTCAACACCTCAAGCTCAGGTGGGCACAAGCCTTTGAGATCCTTCAAGCACCCTGGAATGTTGCACTTTGGGTTTGTGATCTTTGGGGTGACAGAGACGGGGATGTTGTAGCCATCAACAAGGCTAACATCATAGAAATTCGGGTTTCTTCCTTGGAGTGAAACTTCAACTAGTGTGGCTGGAGGTGTGCCTATGAGTCCATTGCATGCTAGTCTTCCATCACAGTCTCCTGTTTCACAAGCTGGTTTCCAATTTGAAGCAAAATTGCAGCCTGTTCTCGCCCAAATTCTACCATTCCATGTCCATGGTGCTATGACACGTTGGGTTTGGCCTGGAGCAAGGTAGAATCCACCATCTGCTATCACTGGTTGGCCACTGTTTGGTGCAGTTGCTGGCCATATTGGAAAGGGACATTTATTGTGCACATAGAAATTAACTTGATGCGCCTCTGCTTTTCCTGCATATATGATTTTCATGGTTTGCAATTTGCAATTTATGTGCATATAAAAAATAACATATGAACTTCTAGTATCAAATAATTCATACTACACAATATCAATCAATCAGAAATCACCCTGGACATGACTTTAAAATATTTTTTTTAAAAATCAATAAACTTGATTATTTGTGATGGATAATAATATAATCGATACTGTAAATAGATATATACACTATTTACTCAAGAAACAACCCAATTCAACTATTAACATTTAAGTTCTATTCAATTAAAAAAAAAAAATTGTTGCTGGAGCAAGGTTATAAGATCAAAAGAAAACATCATCATATATTAAAATAACAATAAAAATAGAGAAAAAAGATTATACTCTTATAATGTAAAATATTTTACACATTCATTCAATCGTAACCCATCATATATAATAAATTTATTAATTTTTTAAATAATTATCTTAAAATAATTCAAACATAAATATTTTTTTTATCGTAGATGTCATAGGAAACAGAAAGTTTGAGAAGTATCAAGTGTTAAGGAAGATTGTGCCATAAATTACCATAGTAAATAATGGATGAGCAGATTAGGCAGAAGAATGATGCGGCAATATACTTTGGAAGCTGCATTCTGAATCCAACCTGCACTTGGTAAAAGATTGTCGGGAAGTGAACATGTAGTAGATGTTGGATATATATGTTGTTGGAGTTTGAAGATTAGGAGAAACAAAGTTTCTTCTTCAATTGTACTCTAAGATTTGATGTAGATAATCTTTACATAAAAGGAACAAATATAATGATGTTGACCCATAAGCGTTGTCTTTGCTTGAAGGGGAGCAAAACAATAGTTAAGCACAACAAAGTTAACACGTGCACACTAGGTTAAGACTAATGAAAACTTGCTTGTTGCTTATTGCTTATTGCCTAATGTTTGTTGTTTGTTTAAACGCTACTATAGGCCAAGATAGATTAAGCTTATATTTTATATTTACCACTTTTTTTATATAAAACACGATTTTTTTTACGAATCTGTATATTCTCTCTCCATTTTTTTTCCTAAAATACACTACTTTGGTCTTTTATTCCCAAAGTACACCTCTTTTGGCCACTTCACGGAAGTCGGGTTCTCACACCCCGACTTCCCTTCTTCCTTTTTTTTTTTTTATAAAAAAGTTTATATATTATTAAAATTAAATATTATATTATATAAAATTATTTTTAATTAATTTGAAAATTATTTATTTTTAAATTAATTTATGCAATATTATTTTATAATTTAATTTTGTTATTAAGAAAATGATATTATTAAATTTAAGTATTTTTGTTATATTATTTAAAATATTTTTTGGGTGAATATATGTTTTAAAATCTAAATTTTGTATAATAATATATTTATTTTAGTAAATATTTATTTTGTATAATAATCTAAATTTTAAAATTTTTAATTTAACTATATTATATAAAATTATTTTTAATTGATTTGAAAATTATTTATTTATTAAATTAATTTATGTAATATTATTTTATAATTTTTTGTAAAGAGAAATATACATATAAAGAAAAATATAAAAATTGGATAAAATTAGAGTATAATTTTTTATTTATGTTATATGTAATTGTGTAGTTAAATTTATGTTTTGTTAATTTTTGTATGTTCTTGTAATTAAAAAATAATAAAATTAATTAGTAGTATTAAAATACATTAAAAAAAAACACCGCAAAAAAATATATGACAAATCTGTCATAGACAAAATACTCAAATTACAGTAACTGAAATGATACTCGACAATAATGAAACATATTAAAAATTACACTTACAATGCAAACATAACAAAACTAATGAGGATATGAAATATGTTGTGCAGAATACATGTCTTCTTCTATTTAGATTACTGGTTTGTTAAAAATAGCCAAAATTTCTATTGTGCATAATCGTTTCCAATAGTTGGATTGTGCTAACACCTTTAGCACGTCTTCATCATTTTTCAATTCTGTTATGCCATATTCAATCAAATTTTCGGAATACTTAGAATGACCGGGTTGTCGAAAGAACAATCGTCTAACCAATTGTGATCCGTGAATTCCATTAGGGGGAACCCCTGTAGGTGCAACTTGCTTGATTAAATTCTTGAGTTTCTCCATGCCACATCCCGAAGGAATGCCAAATCTTATTGGATTAGTTCCAGTAAAGGAGTAACCAAAAAACTCACCTTGACGTGGTATGTTCCACTTCCCGTTGTAATACATAATTGCATCATGAGTAGGAGTGATGGTTGATTGAAGCAGGTTGAGTATAGCATCCAGTGTTCTAATAATGGTACATAATAATTCTATAGGGCCAACACACCAGTATTGGTCATTGCACATTAACATTGTGTAAACATCATCATCATTTTTCAATTGTAAAGATTGAAAAAAATATTGTTGACCTGCATCTATTGTTGGATCGAGTGGCCTCAGAATAATTAAGAAGGGGGGGTTGAATTAATTATTCCTAAACCTTTACTAATTAAAAATTACTCTTTTAAGGCTTTTACTAAATTGTTAAGAGAAAGAGGAGTAGAAGAGAAACTTAACAGAAAGTAAAAGCGGAATTTAAATGCACAGCGGAAAGTAAAAGAGTAGGGAAGAAGGAAACAAACACACAAGGACTTTTATACTGGTTCAGCACAAACCCGTGCCTACCTCCAGTCCCCAAGCGACCTGCGGTCCTTGAGATTTCTTTCAACCTTGTAAAAATCCTTTTACAAGCAAAGATCCACAAGGGATGTACCCTCCCTTGTTCTCTTTGAACCTAGTGGATGTACCCTCCACTAGAACTGATCCACAAGAGATGTACCCTCTCTTGTTCTCAGTCAAATCCAAGTAGATGTACCCTCTACTTGTGCCACAAAGGATGTACCCTCCAATGTGTTAAGACAAAGATCTCAGGCTGTTACACCTTTGATACTTTGTGAATGGGGATACAAAAGAATTCTCAGGCGGTTAAAACTTTGAACGCTTTTGTATTAGGGAATGGGAAGAATCAAAAGAATTCTCAGACTGTGTCATTTTGAATTCTTTGACAAGGGAGAAGGGAGACACAAAAGAATTCAGGCGGTTAATCCTTCCTTCTTTTGGAAAAGAGAGAAGAGAGACACAAAAATAATTCAGACGATTAGTCCTTGGCGAATTCATTTTGGCAAAGGGAGAAGAGAATGGAAAGGATGAATAACACAAGTTTTCAAGGTTTGGAAAAACCAGAAAAATTCAGAAAACTTTTGGTACAAAGAAGAAGAAGAAGTTCAAAGAGATTCAAGGCTTATAAAGGATTGTAAAAGATTGTTAGAAAGACTTGGAATTATTTTGAAATACAAAACAAAGCCTTGCTTTTATAGACTCTTCATGTCTGGTCAAGAAGGCCATTCAGAAGAGTTATAACTTTTAGAAAAACTTAAAACCCATTTGAAAAAGTCAAAATCTTTTTGAAGAGTTACATCTTTAGATTTTTTAGAAACAAACACTGGTAATCGATTACCAAATAAGTGTAATCGATTACACAAAGATTTTGAGTGAAACCATGTGACTCTTCACTTTTAAATTTCAATTTTAACGTTCAAGGATACTGGTAATCGATTACCAAAACATTGTAATCGATTACAACCTTTTGAAAATATTTGGAACGTTGTAAATTCAGTTTGAAAACTTTTTCAAACTCATTTTACTACTCTCTAGTAATCGATTACCATATTGCTGTGATTCATAGGGCCCGTGTGGCAGTCTAGCGCGGTA
>NC_038255.2:1897045-1899485 GCF_000004515.6 Glycine max | reverse complement strand
AAGCACGAGACATACTAGACGAGGTGCACCTGAATTGGTTAAATTACATCAGAATATGCATATCATTAAGGTGGTTGAGCTTTACACGCTAGCCAGTCCCGCACGACACTTATCGAAGTATCTTCTGGTCTTCTCTTTGTAGCCACTCCAGGGAAGTTTTATATCCACTTAGTGATAGATAAAATAATCAACTAAGCAAAACCATTAAACATTTTTAATTTCTTGTGAATCAGTGCACCAAGGATCAAGAATGACCCTTCCGCAGGCGGGTAACTGTGGTCTGAATTACGCAATCGCTTACCAGTAGTAAAATGAGTTTGAAAAAGTTTTCAAACTGAATTTACAACGTTCCAAATATTTTCAAAAGGTTGTAATCGATTACAATATTTTGGTAATCGATTACCAGTATCCTTGAACGTTGAAATTCAAATTTAAAAGTGAAGAGTCACATGATTTCACTCAAAATCTTTGTGTAATCGATTACATTTATTTGGTAATCGATTACCAGTGTTTGTTTCTGAAAAATATAAAGATGTAACTCTTCAAAAAGGTTTTGACTTTTTCAAATGCATTTTAAGTTTTTCTAAAAGTTATAACTCTTCTGAATGGCCTTCTTGACCAGACATGAAGAGTCTATAAAAGCAAGGCTTTGTTTTGTATTTCAAAATAATTCCAAGTCTTTCTAACAATCTCTTACAAGCCTTGAATCTCTTTGAACTTCTTCTTCTTCTTTGTACCAAAAGTTTTCTGAAGTTTTCCAGTTTTTCCTAACCTTGAAAACTTGTGCTATTCATCCTTTCCATTCTCTTCTCCCTTTGCCAAAAAGAATTCGTCAAGGACTAATCGCCTGAATTCTTTTTGTGTCTCTCTTCTCTTTTTTCCAAAAGAAGAAAGGACTAACCGCCTGAATTCTTTTGTGTCTCCCTTCTCCCTTGTCAAAGAATTCAAAACGACACAGTCTGAGAATTCTTTTGATTCTTCCCATTCCCTAATACAAAAGCGGTCAAAGGTTTAACCGCTTGAGAATTCTTTTTTATCCCCATTCACAAAGTATCAAAGGTGTAACAGCCTGAGATCTTTGTCTTAACACATTGGAGGGTACATCCTTTGTGGCACAAGTAGAGGGTACATCTACTTAGGTTTGACTGAGAACAAGAGAGGGTACATCTCTTATGGATCAGTTCTAGTGGAGGGTACATCCACTAGGTTCAAAGAGAACAAGGGAGGGTACATCCCTTGTGGATCTTTGCTTGTAAAAGGATTTTTACAAGGTTGAAAGAAATCTCAAGGACCGCAGGTCGCTTGGGGACTGGAGGTAGGCATGGGTTTGTGCTGAACCAGTATAAAAATCCTTGTGTGTCTGTTTCCTTCTTCCCTACTCTTTTACTTTCCGCTGTGCATTTAAATTCCGCTTTTACTTTCTGTTAAGTTTCTCTTCTACTCCTCTTTCTCTTAACAATTTAGTAAAAGCCTTAAAAGAGTAATTTTTAATTAGTAAAGGTTTAGGAATAATTAATTCAACTCCCCCCCTTCTTAATTATTCTGAAGCCACTCGATCCAACAAGTGGTATCAGAGCAGGTTTCTTGTACAATGACCTCTTTAGACTCTTTGTCTTTCAAAAGTATTTTCAGGAACAGGTTATTCCAAGATCATGATGAAGACCAATTCAATCTGTGTCTCATGACAAAATCTGATGAGAATAACAAAGAAGATTCTGTAAGGAAGAAATGGTACATAGACAGTGGATGTTCCAAGCACATGACGGGTGATGTATCCAAATTCACAACTATTTCTCCCAAGAAAAGTGGACATGTTACATACGGCGACAACAATATTAGTAAAATCTCAAAAGAGGTAACATCTAAGCCATCTCTATGAATTAAGGTATGAGTAGTATTTTTAGTTAATTTATTTTTGTGGCTAATAGAAAATAATTGTTGAAATTGTTTGATTGTGTTTACAATGTTTAATTAACTATATTTAGTTTTAATTTTGAATATATATGATTAATTGAATTTTGTTTAATGCTTGAATTGCTTATGTTTTGTTTGTTTTGACATGATAGGATAATTGAATTAAGTAAATAATTACCATAATATGTGTTGATAATTGTTATTTGATACTTAAAATTCAGTGTTTAATTCTCTGGTAATCGATTACCACTATGTGTAATCGATTACAATAGAATATACTTAGTTTTATAAATTGAAGATAAGTTCAAAATTATTTGATTATGTTAAAATTTATTATGATTAATTAACTATATTTAGTTTAAATAATTTCAATATACATGATTGGTTTTTTGTCTTTGGTAATTGTGTCCAAGTAGTTGGAAGTTTGAAAATTAAAATTTGGAAGTTATTGGAAGTTTCAAAATTAAAATTTAGAAGTTATTGAAAGTTGAAAGTTGAACATGAAAGTGGAAGTTATTGGAAGTTG
>NC_038255.2:1893619-1896760 GCF_000004515.6 Glycine max | reverse complement strand
ATAATTTTTAATATGACATGTGAATACTTGCTGAGGTCATTCATAAAGTTTTAAAATCCATTATGTGATATTTATTTATTCTTATAAGAATTTCATATATAAAGTATCTTTTTGATTCTGAAAAATGTGTAATCAAGCATGAGCATGATAAAGATATTGAGCATGTAGGTTTCAGAGAAAATAATGATTACATGATTGACTGAGTTCTTTGAACTTTCTAAGTTTTTAAATTTTCTTTAACAAATCTGAATGTTTGATGATGTCTGTGATCTATATCCTTCAATCATTGTATAATTCTTGTTTGATATGTTTGAATTACTTGATTGATTGTTCAAAATATTTTTTATGCTTTTCAAAACTATTATATTTTATTTCAAATAAAATTATTTTGATGTGATGAAACAATCTATGTTAAAAAGAACTCATCTTGGTATGTGTTGATAGTCAATTAGCACTTAGTCTTAGGAAAAAAGTGACTGTGTTTTAAAATTTGTAGATACTAAAAACCAACTTGTAGACATCTTCACAAAACCACTAACTAAAGACTCTTTCTACACCATTAGAAGAGAATTAGGATCTCTAGATGCAAGTAACTTAGACAAATGACTTGTGTTTTGATGACTTATGACTTATTTGTTATTTATGCACATATGCTTCTATTATAATGTAAGGATGATTTATTATCTTGTTTGATTTTTATAAGTTTTTCTCTCTTGTATGAATACATTTATTGTATGTTTATTCATTTTTATATAATTTGACATGATTAGATTTTTGTCAAAATTATATTAATATGCTAAAATAATTGAGATAAGTAACGAGTTACCATGTATGTGTTCATAACTAATTTTTGTTACTTAGAATTAAGTTTTGATTCTCTGATAATAGATTTAGATTATAATTATATATTTTTTAAAACCTTGTATTTAACTATGTTTTTATGACATTTGAACACTTAGTATTTCTTTTAATACTTGCTTAGTATGACTAAACATGATGATTATATTGACTTGCTCTTTGTTGTTTATGATTGTGTGTTAAATCAAAAACAAGATCAATCAAAATTAATATTTGTTTAATAAATTATAATTAATCATAAAAAAGTCTTTGAGAAAGAGTATTAAAAAGAATGACTCCATCATTACTCTACTCGTATATAAGAATCAAAACGGAAATGGGGCAAAAATAACAAAATACATATAATTGATTGTTTACAATTTTTTTTTCTTCCAAATACTCTCACATTCTTATTGTGTAGCTGCCTTTTTTCCCTTTATATTATTTTAATATGATTATGTATAATTGAGGGATAAAAAGAAAATACAAAAAAAAGGAAGAAAAAAGATTCAAATTGTTGTTTTTTTAAAAGAGAGGGCACACCACGCGCTTGGTTGGCACAGCAATGAGTCGCGTGGATCTTGGAGCGGTGAGTCCGAACACGTCACCCATGTCCATCTCACTTGGCTTCATCCCATCTGGCAATTCCCACGTGAAGCAGTGAAGGAGGTGCGCCACCGTCAACTCGAGCGCGTAGAGCCCCAACACCATCCCGGGGCAGGACCTGCGACCCGACCCGAATGGAATGAACTCGAAGTTGCTCCCTTTGAAATCGGGCACGCCCGGTTTAAGAAACCGGGCGGGCTTGAAGCTCTCGGGTTCCTCCCAGCTGTTCTTGTCCCTCCCAATGGCCCACGCGTTGATCATGACACGCGCCTTCTTGGGGACGAGGTAACCGCCGACCGTCGCGTCCTCCGCCGTCTCGTGGAGGAGGAGCGGGATCGGAGGGTGGAGGCGGAGGGTCTCTTTGAGGGCACATTTGAGATAAGTGAGTTTCTCGAAATCGGACTCTTCGGCCCGACGGTCCAGGCCCACTACATCCGCCAGCTCTTGTTGGACCCGCTTTTGATCTTCTGGGCTTCTCATGAGCTCCGCCATGGCCCACTCGATCGCTGACGCTACCGTTTCCGTGCCTCCGAACATCACGTCCTGTGTAAATTGTAATGTTAACGCACACCACAAACAAACAATCATCACCGATATCAATTTTCTTTATTTACTTACCACCTTCATACGACACAATATTGAATTTTGCATTCTAAAATCAAACTTTAATTGAAAAAAATAAATAAAGAGAAGAAGCTGTAGATTTGGACGGGGAAATGACACCAACCGTACCCAAACCCACTATGATCACGTTGGGATAGTCACTCACTGCATTTTTGGTGGCTAGTGTTCCCAAATCTTATTCTCAATCTTATGATCTTATCTACTTTATTTGTTCATCTCCAGTCAGTCCATAATAACTGTAGTAAATCTGCTTTTACTTTTTCAATTTCGGCATAAGTAATCATAATTGATTTGGAGACTTTTTTTTTTTTGTAGTGTTGACAATTTGTTTTTTAAATGAACTCTGATCAGTTTAATAAGTAAACTAAATATTGATCACATGTAAATGTGAGGTGGTTGTATAATTTGAGAAAATATTAAATAGATAATTTATATCTTAGACATGCAAATAAACTTTTGACAAATTAAAACTTCACTAACCAAAATTACTGACGGGCATGCAAACACTTATGTATTTAGCAAGTTTTCATGTAACATATGTTGACATTTTGAAATTTAAATAAAATCTAAAAGGTAAAAATTAAAAAACATTTAAATAAATTAAAAAATATTCAAATTATAAAAAAGATACAATCAATTTAAAAGAGATCTAAATTCAAATTTTAAAAATAACATTAACCATCCTTTGAAGAAAATATACTAGAAAGTTAAATTTTATTTTATAAAAGCATCTATTATAATTTGATATACAAAAGTGGATATTTTTACACATATTCACTATAAACTCAAGGTAGAACCACTTTTAAAGCATTTTACCTGTTATTCTTAATATGTTTTCTTTTTTTTAGAAGTGTTTGTTAAATTAATTAAGCAAAAGTTTAAGTAAGATTTTAAATTTAAATTTTATACGCAGAATAAATCTGATTAAAATAAGAAATTTTATTAAAAATTATCAACCAAATTTTTTAATAAAAATTAATCATTAATAAAATCAGTAATACTCTATGTCAATATTACATTAAATTTAAAAAAAATACATAAACTTTTTAAAAGCTTAAATTCATCCATTTTTTC
>NC_038255.2:1884334-1885155 GCF_000004515.6 Glycine max | reverse complement strand
GTCCACAACTACACTACCGTCTCCACAATAGTTACCGTACAACAACATAGACCTCAATAATCCAGTATCTTCATACAACAACCTTGAATCATAAGACCCCTTTGACAGTTATACTTCATACACACAAATATTATCCGAGAATGATTCCTTTTTTCATGGCCAACAAACCTCCTTTGACCAACAAAACCATCATTCATCCCCCTTTAAGCCACCTTCACAGCTACCACAAACGCAAACATCAAACCGAGATGAACATCCCATTGCTAACGAAGATCCCATTATACGATTTCATCATGAAAACATGGATGATTTTACTGAGGATGAGGATCAACAGTTCTTTGATCACATCAATCAGCAAAGCGATGACCAAAGTGATGACCAAACCGATGACGAGGGTGTTAGCAGACCAACGACACCTCCATCACCTCCGTTGCAATATCAGCAACCTAGGTGTCCAGTAGACTTGAACTTTGACCACCTACCACACTATATTGATCGACCCCATTTTGTTCATCAGCAACACAATGTACAACCACAAGTCGGTGTACTCGAGGTTGGCATGACCTTCGATGACAAATCACAATGTATTCGAGCAATCAAAGAATACAACATCAGAAATCATTTTGATTGCAGAACAATTTACTCTGACCAAAGAAGGCTACACTTCGTCTGCAAGTTACATGAAAATGGTTGTACATGGAGCTTGGGCGCATGCAATTCAAAGAGGCATAACAAATGGATTATCAAGAGTATCATAGGTCATCACACTTGTCTCGTGCCGATGCTCAGACAGGATCATCGACAACTCGACAAACACGTCA